>NW_002476397.1:0-1708 GCF_000189635.1 Tetrahymena thermophila SB210
TAGAATGGGAGTGATTACAGTGGTGAGCAGAAATAATTGATAAAAAATTAATTTGGTGCGACAATTTACAAAAATTCAAATAATTTAGAAACTACCATCAAAATTATTTAATAATTGATTATTTAGGTTAAATTAATAAATTAACTCATTAATGATAATTTTCTCTTTTCTTTGTAAACAAAATGATTAATTTATTTGTTTTTAAATTTATTAAGACTGTAAGATATGACAGGCAGAAACAAGTAGTCTAATCTATATCAGTTTTTTCTTTTTTTTGTTAGTTATCTATTGTTTTAAGAGATTGTAATATCATTCAAGCCAAATCTCCTATTAAATTTGTACTATTTAGTTTATCGAATATCCATCTAATTTTTACTATTTCAAAAGCTGTATTAATAAATTCTTATTATTAACATTTCTAATCTCTAGCTATCTTAATGTAATTGCATAAGTTAATTATTTTAAATATAAATAGATATCTTTAGACTTTGACTCAGTCTATTCATGATTTATTTGAATATAAGTAAATTAATAAAAGGATACTAAATTTAATTAAAGATATAAATATAATTCAAAAATGAAAGAGCTGATCAATCTCTCAATATGATTAATATATTTTTACTATTTTTTTACTAGAATCATTTAAAATATCTATTTTTATCAATATGACTTAATAAAATTGGTAATGGTAGGTTTTGCTTTAGCAAATTGCACTAATATTTCAAATTTGGTACTTTATACTTGACCTTTGTAAAAACAGTTTATTGATTTGAATATTGATTTTTTATTTATCCATTTACTCTCTCGCTAAAATGAATTTTAAACTCAACTTTGAAAACTAAGTTATTAAAAGACCGATCTTTCTACAGAAGTATAGTTTTATAAAATTATTTTGAAAATAATTAAAAAAGAATATAATGGCGGATTATGTATCAAATAATAAAGTAAAGTATATTAAAAAGACTTGAAAAGAGTTCACTATATAAATATTAGCTCAAATAAATAAAAAATTAAAGGTAAATAGTCATATTTATTATTTACTTGAGTGAATTTTCTACATAAATGTATGATATATTTTATTTTTTAAGCTTATTTAATGCATTCATTTTGTACTAAATTATTAAATTTATCTTATTTTATATTACTATTATATTATTTCATTAGATTGGAATACTTTTGCTATTATTATCAATAAGTAAAGATATTTTGCGAATATCTTAAATTTGTATTTTTACCTATGTTTTAGAATCAAATAACTCTAATTTAGCACAGATAAATTTAAAAAAATAAATACCTAGTGAATTAATTATATTTATAAAGGGTACCTATTTTCAGAATTAATTAGATAAGTATCATTCATAATTCGATACATTAAAAGATAAATTAATTTATTTCTTATGAATGTAAATAGTATAAATGAAAGCATTATTTTATAGTTTTAAAAATAAATGGAATTAGGTGGGTGGTATTAAAAATCCCAAATAAGTTTTAAGCCCATATAATTTGAAATTCATTTTCAAAACCTTTTTTTTAAATTATATTAAATAGTATTTACTATTCTACTAAGTATATATTACTAAAAATAATTTTAATTTTTTATGTGATAATTTTTTTTAAGATGACTTAATTTGAGAAAAAGAAAAAAATGGAATCAAGACAGACAAGACAAAAGAGTAAAATAATTAATTAATTAGTTTTTATTTTTAAA
>NW_002476397.1:1808-16361 GCF_000189635.1 Tetrahymena thermophila SB210
AATATATTTTGATTATTATTATCCTAAAAAGTATGTGTGAAAAAACAAATGCTTTGCTTTTATTATATTAAATTGATAAGCTACAGCTATTTTTTTCTTAGTTATATTAAGCATCTTAAGCTAATCAAAGTTTATGTAATCAAAGATCAAAATCTTGTTATTAATCACTTTACAAATATTGAATCTAGTGGATATTAAAAGAAAGAGCATTTTTGATATTATGGGTATTTTCTGTGTTGATTACAAAAAATTAATTAAATTAGTTATATCAATTTTTTATACAATCATAATCTATCTTCTTTTAAGTAATATGTTTTATTCTGATAGAATTTAAATAAATGAATAACAAATTATATTATATAATTATATCAAAACCAGTTTGATTAGATTTCGTAATCAATACTCTTTTTTTTTCCTCTTTCTTAATTCAAAAGATAAAAAATACCAAAATTTGATCTTGGAGAAATTAATTCACTTAAATCGCTTACTATTTATTCAAATCAAAAACTAATCTAAAATATTGTGGTAAATTTATCTAATTAGTGGATTTGATAGTATTTACTTCAAACTTTTTTTGATAGTTGTTATATGAGAGATTTTTAATATATTATAAAATCATATTTAGTTGTATAAATAAATATATTGAAGCTTTTCTAAACAAACTTGGTATATACATGATGGAAAATCTTGCATAAAATGAACAGACACTCAGCTATAAGATGGATTTAATAGTAAAAAATTATTTTTGGATTCATTATAATTGTAACTATTGCTCTGTTTATAAGAGTGCCAAGTTTGACAAGTTTTGCAATATTTTCTTTGGTTTTTTGTTTTTAAGTTACAAATAATTTTAAATTATTTATAATGAGAGCAAATAAGTATAGAAGCTATTCAGATACTTTATTAGAAAAATATATTTTTTCTTTTAAAATAATTTCTATTAATAATATCCTAATGTATGAAAGATATGTTCAAAACAAAGATTAAATAAAAGATCTAATTTTATTTAAATACTGCTATTGCATTTAGCCGATGAATAAAAATTGATAGAAGACTCAATAATTTATCCAAAAAAAAAATCATTTTAATCTAGTAAAAATTACAAAATTTAAAAAAGTGATCAATTTTTTTAAGCTATTTCATATAATTCAAACAAATCATCCTTTTCTTTTTTCAATTAGTTTATTTTTAGATAAACCTATGGATAGAAGGATAAATGGATGGATAAATCAATATTTTGAGTTCTTTTTTATATGATTTAGACTTTTTGCTTTAAAGTACCTATTCTACTTTTAATGTGTAATTACTTGGAAGTTTATAGTTGAAAATAATACAAAAATTAAGTTTTTAATTAGAATGGGAGTGATTACAGTGGTGAGCAGAAATAATTGATAAAAAATTAATTTGGTGCGACAATTTACAAAAATTCAAATAATTTAGAAACTACCATCAAAATTATTTAATAATTGATTATTTAGGTTAAATTAATAAATTAACTCATTAATGATAATTTTCTCTTTTCTTTGTAAACAAAATGATTAATTTATTTGTTTTTAAATTTATTAAGACTGTAAGATATGACAGGCAGAAACAAGTAGTCTAATCTATATCAGTTTTTTCTTTTTTTTGTTAGTTATCTATTGTTTTAAGAGATTGTAATATCATTCAAGCCAAATCTCATATTAAATTTGTACTATTTAGTTTATCGAATATCCATCTAATTTTTACTATTTCAAAAGCTGTATTAATAAATTCTTATTATTAACATTTCTAATCTCTAGCTATCTTAATGTAATTGCATAAGTTAATTATTTTAAATATAAATAGATATCTTTAGACTTTGACTCAGTCTATTCATGATTTATTTGAATATAAGTAAATTAATTAAAGGATACTAAATTAATTAAAGATATAAATATAATTCAAAAATGAAAGAGCTGATCAATCTCTCAATATGATTAATATATTTTTACTATTATTTTACTAGAATCATATAAAATATCTATTTTTATCAAAATGACTTAATAAAATTGGTAATGGTAGGTTTTGCTTTAGCAAATTGCACTAATATTTCAAATTGTACTTTATACTTGAACTTTGTAAAAACAGTTTATTGATTTTTTATTTATCCATTTACTCTCTCTCTAAAATGAATTTTAAACTCAACTTTGAAAATTAAGTTATTAAAAGACCGATCGTTCTACAGAAGTATAGTTTTATAAAATTATTTTGAAAATAATTAAAAAAGAATATAATGGCGGATTATGTATCAAATAATAAGGTAAAGTATATTAAAAAGACTTGAAAAGAGTTCACTATATAAAGATTAGCTCAAATAAATAAAAAATTAAAGGTAAATAGTCATATTTATTATTTACTTGAGTGAAATTTCTACATAAATGTATGGTATATTTTATTTTTTAAGCTTATTTAATGTATTCATTTTGTACTAAATTATTAAATTTATCTTATTTTATATTACTATTATATTTATTTATTTATTTCATTAGAATGGAATGCTTTTCTTATTATCAATAAGTAAGGATATTTTGCGAATATCTTAAATTTGTTTTTTACCTATGTTTTAGAATCAAATAACTCTAATTTAGCACGGATAAATTTAAAAAAATAAATAATATATAGTTAAATGAGGGGTCTAGCGCACTTGTGATTATTTTTAAAAATATTTTTTTTTTTTTAAATTTTACTATTCAATATTTTTGAAAAAGAAAAGAAAAATAAATGTTATAATAGAAACAATAATTCTACAATATAGAAGAAATAATTATTAATTTATTTTTTAATAATACTCTTTAAATTTAATTTTATAAATAAAAAAATTTTTAAACTCTTCATTTTAATCTCATTAGGTTATCCATATTGCTGTATGATATATTTTATTTATTAATATTATTTATTATAAATTATAAATTATTTTTTTAATATAATTTTCAAATTATTCACATAAAATATTATTTTTCCAAAAGAAATTCTCAACTTTTTACTTTGATTCATCAATTTTTATTAATTTTATTATTTTTTTAACTATTTTATCTAATATTTTATTTTTAATTTTTATTTTGATTATTAATAAATTCATTTCTTATTATTTCATTAATTTATTTTTATCTTTTATTGTGCTTATGTTTTTTTATTTCTTTTTTAATTTAACTAATTTTTTCATTTTCAACTTTTGCTTTAAAAATTAATTTATTTTTTATTATTTCATATTTTTTCTTACTTTCTAGCAAACTAATTAATGATATATTTTCTTCAATAATTAAAAAATGACAATTTAATTAGTGCAATTGGTGCATCAGGCTTAGGCTTAGCTTTAGCTAAATGTATTAATCTCTCTTTTTTAACACTTTTGATTGGGTAAAAGCAGTTTATTTATTTATTTTGGTTTGTGACATTTTTTAATATAAAAGTGAATTTAAAAAAAATAATTCTTTTAATTTATTTATTACCTTTTTTTTGATTTTTTTTTATTCTGCATATGTATGTATGTATGTATGTATGTATGTATGTATGTATGTATGTATGTATGTATGTATGTATGTATGTGTATTATAAATTGATTTAAGATAAAATTTTTAAATAGCCACTTCACTATTATTGATTTTGATTATTACTTTACTATAATTTAAATTAAGATTCAAAGCCGAATCAATGATTAAGAAATATTGAAAATAATGAGCAACTATCTTAAATCAAAATAATTAGTTGTCTTTCATATAAATTTCTATTATTGATAAATAAATGGTGAAAAAAAGGATGAATAAATTCAAAAATATTTGAATAATAGAATTTATATAGTACGTATGTATGTATGTTTTATTTTATAATATTTTGTTTTAAAATAATTTAACATAGATATATCTAAGATTATTTTTATATTTTAAATATCATAATTTTGGTAAGTTATTAATAAATAAATAG
The DNA here is from genome assembly GCF_000189635.1 of Tetrahymena thermophila SB210. Classification (NCBI taxonomy): domain Eukaryota; phylum Ciliophora; class Oligohymenophorea; order Hymenostomatida; family Tetrahymenidae; genus Tetrahymena; species Tetrahymena thermophila. Next base: position 5,751 of record NW_002476397.1, read on the forward strand.
CATATTAAATAAAAGTATTTAATTCACTTAAGTAAAGTAGTTCCGTTCCTCTAAAGTTACTAAGTAAGTAATTAGGAGATTGATAATTAAAATATTTTTAAAAATAAAAAAAAATATGATTTTGAGATTATTTCTTTTTCTTAGCTCAACTTCAACAAAAAGAAGTCTAGCTTTTAAAAAAATAAATATAAGCAAGTAAAGATACTCTAACTCACTCCTCATTAATAAATATAATTTATTATCCTTGATAATTATTTTAAAACATATATTTTCTAGTAAGTTTTGAAAATTTAGTAAATAAATTTGGTTACATAGTATATTTATAATATTGAAATAATTTAAATCTTACTACTAGAGTAGATATTTAGATATTTAAAGAGAAAGATATAAGATTTATGTATATTTTAAGTTAACTATTTTATATGAATACATTTGATGATATATATTTATTTTATTTTATATATTTTTACAAATTCTAAGATAGCAATTAGATATATCTTTAAGGTTAAAAAATCAGTTTAATTTTAATTAAAATTTCATTCGCAATTAAGAAATATAATTAATTTTTTTTGAAATTGATTCAAGTAGATATCTTAATTACTAAGGAATTTGGATAAAATTTATTTATTTTGTAAAGTCACATTAATTTCATAAAAATTCTTCTTCTTCTTCTTTTTTTGTAACTAAGAAAAAAATTAAGCATTTTACTTTGAAAAAAAAATTCCCATTACACATATATATTTTTTCACACTATATAAAAGTGAAAGAAAATATTTACAATACAATTAATTTATTATTTACTTAAAAAATAATTTACAATATTTTAAGATTAAAATACAAATTTTTACTCATTTATACAGTATTTTAAATTATCAATTATGTACAATTTATTAATAATTAATAATCTTTTATCACAAAATTTTAAAATAAATGTAAGTAAAAATTAATTTGTATCTTTACTATTACTAAAATATTAGAGTAAATTTATTTTAATAGTAAACAAAAAAAAATAAATTACAACTTTAAAAATAATATTTCAATTTATTTTTAATTTATTTAAACTTTTATATAAAAAATTATTTTACATTCTCATAAAATAATCAAAAAAATTATTATTGATAAATTTAGGATTTATGAAAATGAGAATTAGGTGTTTTATTAACTCTAAGGAACTTAACAATCCTTTTCAGTTTTAGCAGCACCAGCTTTTGATGTTGAGTTGTTCGGACAAGTATAGCATTGAGATTTTTATGCTTCTGTGGCTTTACTAGCATCTCCATATTAATTAGTACTACATTAGCATATGTTGTTACTTGCATTCCAAGCTACTGAATTTTAGTCATAACACTTACAACCTGAAAAATCGTCTGTACTGGTTGAACCAGGAGCACAAGCTTGACATTTTGTATTTCCTGTACCATTTGCAAACTACCCTAATAAACATTTACTGCATGCTGAATTTGCAGTTCCACTTGAAAATGTTCCAACTTCACATGGAGAACATTTTCCAGAGTCTGTAAATTATCCAGCAGTACAAGCAGTACAGCTTAATTAAGAGTTCTTTGATGTTGCTGGAGAACCAATATAACCTGAATTACAAACGCAGCTAGGATTAGCTGCTGGTTTGTTTGCATTCAGATCTATACATTTACAACCTGAAAAATCATCAGTATTCGTCAAAGTAGATCCACAACTTTAGCAAGATCTATTTCCAGTTCCTGATGCATATTAACCTTCATTACATTGGTTACAGGATGAACTACCATTATTTGATGAATATGTACCAGCAGGACATGCTATGCATTATCCTTATGTCGAAACATCAGAATATGAACCAGATGGGCAAATTGTACATCCAGTTGAGCCACTTTTAGCTGAATTAGGTGTTCCTCCATAACCTTATTTACAGATGCATTTATTATTAGCAAAGATAGCATTCGTATCATTGCATTTACAACCAGAAAAATCATCTGAAGATGAATAACCACTAGGACAGTTAGAGCATGAGATATTTCCTGTTCCACTTGCATATTATCCTGCTGAACATTATGTACAACTTTGATTTGCTGAATTACTAGAATAATATCCAGCAGCACAAGGAAAGCATTACCCAGATGTTTTGTTTACTTCTTAACCAGCTGCACAAGCTGTACATCCACTTTAAGAACTTTATGAAGTCTTTGGTGAGCCACCAAATCCTGAGTTACATGAGCAGCTACTTTTGCTGTCTGTTTAGGTGGCATTAGAATCTATGCATGAACAACCTTAAAAATCAGCATTATTAGTAGATCCAGATCCGCATTTATTGCAACTAGAACTTCCAGTATTAGATGTAAATGTATTTATTTCACATTATTTGCAATTAGTATTACCGGTGCCTTGTGAATATTTTCCAGCAGGACAGGCAGTACATTTTCCAGAGGTAGAAGAATTAGAGAACTAACCTGCTATACATGCATTACACCCTTAAGTACCTGATGAGCTTGAAGGAGTACCCTCATATCCATCTGGGCAAACACAGCTACCATTTACAAAAACAGCACTTGTATCTACACATTTGCAACTTGTAAAATCATCCAAAGAGACTGTTAAATTAGGACATGCTTAGCAAGATGTATTTCCTTTTCCAGTAGCAAATTATCCTGAGGCACAATTTGTGCAAGAAGTACTGCCAGGAGAACTTGAATAAGTACCAGCAGGACAATCAACACAAACTCCAGAAGAGAAGTATTATCCAGGGGGACAAGGAATACATCCTTAAGTATTTATGGTAGTAGCTGGCGAGCCAATACTACCAGGATTGCATTAACATGAGTTATTAGTAGTTGACCAAGATGCATATTAGTCATAACAATAACAAATTGTGTTTATGCCAGGATTTGTGTTTGATCCAGCAGGACATTACTAACATTATGCTGTTTTTCCATCTTAATATGGTTAAGTCATGTAATAACCAGCTACACATACAGTACATTAAGTTGCGTCTCCAAGTTAGCTTACAGGAGCTAAAGTTGCAGTATTATTAGGACAGGGTTAACATTCTGCAGAATTAGTTGAATCAGCAGCTTTTGTCATATAATAATTTGGCTTACACAAAGAACAAGATGAAGGAGAGCTAGAAGTTCCAGCTACAGAATAGGAGTTTTTAGGGCATATTTAGCATTATGCTCCAACACCAGGATTATTACCAACTGGATCTTAATATGGTGTGATTAAATAATATCCTTCTAAACAAACATCACATGAGGATTCATCTCCGACTATATTCACATTAAAAAGCCTTCCTGAACCAGTAGGGCAAGATACACAAGTAGCAGGAGTATTAAGAGTAGGAAGTGCAGTTATATATTAACTTAAACTACAAGTACATTACATAATACCTCCTTGAGTTGTTTTTAAAGTTGTAGTATTTCCTGGGCATTTTTAACAATCAACAGGTTTATTAAAATCAGCAGCATTATAGAATCCCTTTAAACACTAGTTACAATCTTTAGATGTATAAGTTGGTTTAGAACCCATTGGACCATTATCGATTAGAGCACGCATTCTACCACCCATTGGAACACCCGTTCCTGGACCAGCCATAGTACTAGAATTATTAGGGCAAATTTAACAATTCGCATTTTAATTAGAAGAAACTTATGAAGTAGCATAAAAACCTTCAGCACATGTACCGCAATTTGTACTAGAAGGAGGATTAGGTTAGTTAGGCATTGGACCAGGAGCAGAAGGACTTGATGAAGTGTTGTTAGGACACTTTTAGCATTATGCTGCCTTACCTTTATTACCATTATCACTTGAAGGAGAAATAGCATCTTTGATCTTATAATAACCTGGTTTACAACTCTCACAGACACTTTCATCTTAAACACTTTATGCTTATTTACTCACGTAAAACGAATTGTTAGGACATATTGAACAAATAGCACTTTAGCCTGATGATGCCACTTATGTCAAATAATAAGGACCAATAGAGCAAATTGAGCAATCAGAGACTTATTTACCTACGCCGTTTCCAGTAACACTAAAATTTGGGCACTAAAAACAATTTTAGTTATTAGTGTAAAATCCAGGATAGCAATAACAACTATCACCGTCATAACGATTAGGTGTCTAAGAGTAATGACAATATTAATAGGAAAGCTAAATAAGTGCCAAAATGAGCAGGCAAGTTTTTTAGTTCATCATATTATTATTATATTTTTTTTTTGTTATTTTAAATGTTTTTGATTTAATATTCTTTATCATTTTAGAAATAGCGGATATACTTAAACTTCAAAAATCATTTGAATTTCTTCTATTTACTTGATGAGTTTTGAATAATTACAATTTTGCTTTTAATATCTTTTAATTTCTGAAAAATTGTCAATTATTTATGAAAAAAAATAGTTAGTAACTTAAAAACTTATAAAATAGTAAAAATAAATACCTACTTGGAAACACTCACCGCCAAACCTCACCCTATCTAATTTGATAATTTAATTATTAACTTACATATTTTCATTGTTCATTTCAAAGATAAACTTATCTTCATAAAATCTGAAAACAACATAAAATTTTAGTAAAAATATTTTCGTCATTTTATTTAGATAGATAAAAATATATTTTATGAAATTGTTAAGTTTTTTTAACTTACTTTTTCAAAAAAGAGATATCTTTATTTTAAATTAGCTTAACTGTTTAATTTTAATTTTCTTTTTTTAACCATTATTTGAAATGAAATTAAGATTTAATCATATAATTCATATAATCAAAAGTTTTTACTTTGAATTTTATGGCTTTAATGAAATTTATTTTCCTTTTCTAAAAATTCTATAACTTGATTAATTTTCAGTTTTTTATCAGGTTTCTAAATATTACATCACTTTTTTTTAAAAATAAATAATATTAAAAATATACACTTTTCACTTTTTTATATATTAATATCACTCACTGACATAATTTAGTTAACTAAAAGGCAATTCATCAATAGAAGAAAAAAAATTTTGGTTACAATTTTTTGTTTGATTTTGATTTGTATAAATCAAATTCATTTTTTTTCTTACAATTTTATTGACTATAGTTTTAATACAATTATTACCTATAAATATGGTAAAAAAATATATCCAAAAATATAAATCTAGTTAAATCCTATAAGGATTGAATAAACAAAATATTTTAATATACTGTATCATCATAGTTTTTAATTGTAAAAATAAAAATTAAATACTTAATATTATAAATTTATAAATTTTTTAGAAAATATATAAATTCTTAGCCAAAGAATACATTGGAATGTATATAAATTTACACTGAAAAATTTAAACTAAAAATAATTTTAATTATATATTTATTTATTTCATTTTATTTTTTAAGATGACTGACTCACTTTGAGAAAAAGAAAAAATGAAATCAAGACAAAAGAGCAAGGATAGATAGTTTTTATTTTTAAAGATATTTATTTTTAAGTGTAATCTAACCATTTGAAATCACAATTTCATTTGAAATTTATATTTTAGCTAAATAAATAAATACTTTCTTTTTTTTTGGATATGATTAAAATATGTGTATTTTTATAAAAGGCAATCATACACACAAAAAGGAAGGAGTTTATTAATATTGTAATCTATTTAGCAAATAAATTAATACTTAACTTTTCAAAGCTTTTTTTTCTGATTTGTGAGTAACTAACTACTTTTAATTAATATAATTATTATTTTGATTGGGAAATTTATGAAGTATTTATTACTATTCTTTTTATTTTGTGAACAAAAATTAATTAGTAAATGGTTAATAATTAATAGAGCTATCCTTTTTTTAATAGCATATTTGATCATTACCGTCATTGTATTCATTCTTCACAATTTCTTTTTTTATCTATATGGTTTGTATCAATTTTTAACAAATTTAAAGGCGTTTAGAATTACAGATGTCATTTTACATATAATTTTATACTAACCATTGATGAGTGTAATATCATTTTAGATTAAGGCTTTTTTGAAGAATATTTAGAAAAATTATTATTGCAAAGGATTTTTTGAATAAAATAAAATATAATGTAAAAATTATAAAATTATTTTTTTACTTAAATAAGAAAACAAAATCGGATATATTTTAAAATGATTAAATTCCATAAAAATTAATTAGTATTTAGATAGGCCAATTAATTTTGTTTTAATTTAAAATACTATGAGTAAACCAAAAATACAATTCATTTCATAAATTCAAAAGTAGAAACATATTAATAAGAATGAAAATAATTTAAAAAGATTAAAATAAAACAGCGAAATATTTTTCAGCTCTGTCTCTTAGTTATTTATGAGCTTATTTATATATTTACAAAAATAATATTAATAGACAAATCATCATAAAGAGTACTATTTAGGAAGCCTTTTAGTTTACTTTTTGTCAAGATTTATTCCATTTAATAATTATTTTTTAGTACTCTAGTTTCTTAAAAATACATTCTAATTTGGCTACAAAGCATTCTCAAAATTTTTTACTTATTAAAGTTGTTTATGTCATATTTAAAGCATTAGCATTTGCTAATTTGGTTATTAGTAAATCTCATTTTATTTCCCATTATTTAATAGAGCTTTATTCTTTATTTTATAAAGTAAACTAGCGCTTTTTATCTCTTCTATATAAAAGAACAATAATTTTATTTAGAGTTTATTCTAAAATGGAAGATAGATAATTATTATGAATATTTTCTTTTTAAAGTTGTGAAATTTAAGTTTTTTAAATAAAATAATACTATATTTTAAAAAAAATGTATTAATTAATTATTGTTATCCCAAAAAAGTACTTTGAAGAAACAAATGCTTTGTTTTTATTATATTAAATTGATAAGCTACAGCTATTACATAATCCCTAATTTTTATTCAGCTATTTAAAATAATATTCTGTTTTAAAAATTTTATGCGTTTAATTATTTATCTAGCTTTTTAAAATAATATTTTTTAAAAGCTTTTAAGCTCTTTTTAAAAAAAAGTAGAAGTAAAATAACTATGAATTTAAAAAAAGCAAATGAATTTTAGGAAATTCAGCTTAAATATGAAAATAAATGATAGAAATATCAACCAATACAAACAAAATTTAACCATAAATAAATAAAAAGTTTCATTTGAAAAAAATTTGTGTTTTCTTGAGCTTCGTTTTTAAATAACTTTGCTTGATTTACATTTATATAAATTAATGTAAATTTAAGCATCTTACGCTAATCAAATTTTATGTAATCAAAAATCAAAATCTTGTTATTAATCACTTTACAGATAGTGGATCTAGTGGATATTAAAAGAAGAGCTTTTTGATATTATGGGTATTTTCAGAGTTGATTACAAAAAATTAATTAAATTAGTTATTTCAATTTTTTATATAATCATAATCTATCTTCTTTTAGGTAATCTTTTGTATTCTGATTGAATTTAAATAGATGAAATTCAAATTATATTATATAATTATATCAAAATCAGTTTGATTAGATTTTTTAATTAATTAATACGCTTTTTTTTCTTTTTCTTCATTCCAAAGATATAAAAATACTACCAGTTGATTGATCTTGGAGAAATTAATTCATTTAAATCACTTACTATTTATTCAAACCAAATAAAATTATAATCTAAAATATTGTTGTAAATTTATCTAACTAATGGATATGATAGTTTTATTTACTTCAAATTTTTTTTGGCAGTTTTTATATGCTAGATATTTAGTACATTATAAAATCATATTAAGATGTATAAATAAATACAGTGAAGCTTTCCTAAACAAACTGCTTTATACAAGATGGAAAAATTTCCATAAAATGAACAGGCGCACAGCTAATAGATGGATTTAATAGTGAAAAAGGAAAAAACAAACTTGTTCCCATTTTAATTGTAACGATTGCTCTGCAAGAAGAGTTAGTTAGACATATTTTCTTTGGTTATTGTTTTTAAGTTGCGAAATTAGTTTTAAATTGTTTATAATGAGAGCAATTAATTATAGAAGTTATTCAGATATTTTATTAGAAAAAATATTTTTTTCTTTTTAAAATCATTTGTATTAAATTATTTATTTAAAAATAATAATATCCTAATGTATGAATGTTATATACAAAAAAAGATTAACTAAAATATTTAATTTTATTCAAATACTGATATTGCTTTTAGCCGATGAATAAAAAAAATTATATTTTGATAGATAGATAGATCACTCAATAATTTATGCAAAAAAAAAAAAAATCATTTTAATTTAGAAAAAATAACAAAAGTAGTTGGTTTAATGCTATTTCATATAATTCAAACAAATCATCCTTTTCTCTTTACAATTAGTTTTTAGATAAACCTATGGATAGTTGGATGGATTGATCTTTTTTATATAATTTAGGCTTATTGCTTTAAAGTACCTATTCTACATTTAATGTGTAATTATTTGGGATTTTATAGCTGAATATAATACGTTTTTAATTAGAATGAATGATTACAGTGGCTAGCAGAAATATATTAATTATGTCACATAATTTATAAAAATTCTAATAATTTAGAAACTACCATCAAAATTAATTAATAATTAGTTTTTAGGTTACTTAGTTAATAATTTAACTGTTTGATGATAACTTTCTTTTTTCTTTAATTGAAAAAATTGTATTTTATTTCGTTGATCAAATAAATATCCATCTAATTTTTATTGCTATTCTCTGATAATTATTTCTGTAGTAGGAAATTAATAAATATTTAGTACAATAATAAATATTATTTAAAAAATTTAATGTATATTTAAAATAATAAAAAAAGGCATCGAAAGAGGTTTTGAACCTGAACTAACAAAAAAAAATAAACTTTTAAATTAAAAAATATTTGTTAAATAAATTAATAAAATAGCGTTAGAGGTATGAAAAAGATAAAAAAATTAATTAAATAAAAGTTATCAAATAAATTCAAAGAGCTTTATTGTTTTTAATTAGTTTTTAAAATATCACAATCCAAAACAAGTAAACTTTTTTACTAAAACTTTTTAAATATTGAGGAAAAAATATATCATTAAATAGTTAATTAGAAGGAAAAAATGAAGAAAAAATATGAAATAATAAGATTAATTAACAATAAAAGCAAAAGTTTAAAATAAAATGACGAGCTAAATCAACAAAGAAAGAAAGAACAAAAAAAAGCAAGCACAATAAAAAGAAAAAGAAAAAAGAGCTTTATTATTTTTAATTAGTTTTTATAATTAAAAATATCATAATCTAAAACAAATAAATTGTTTTTACCCAAGGTCAAGTGTCAAATTTGAGAGATTAATGCACTTTGCTAAAGCAGAACCTAAGCCTGATGCACCTTAATCACCAATTTTATTGAGACTTTTTAAATATTGAAGAAAACATAAATCATTAAATAGTTAATTAGAAGGAAAAAATGAAGAAAAAATATGAAATAATAAGATTAATTAACAATAAAAGCAAAAGTTGAAAATAAAATGATGAGCTAAATTAACAAATAAAGAAAGTTAAAAAAAAAGCAATCACAATAAAAAGAAAAAGAAAAAAGAGCTTTATTATTTTTAATTAGTTTTTATAATAAAAAATATTACAATCCAAAACAAATAAACTATTTTTACCTAAGGTCAAGTGTCAAATTTGAGAGATTAATGCACTTTGCTAAAGCAGAACCTAAGCCTGATGCACCTTCATCACCAATTTTATTGAAACTTTTTAAATATTGAAGAAAACATAAATCATTAAATAGTTAATTAGAAGGAAAAAATGAAGAAAAAATATGAAATAATAAGATTAATTAACAATAAAAGCAAAAGTTGAAAAATAAAATGATGAGCTAAATTAACAAAGAAAGAAATTTAAAAAAAAGCAAGCTCAATAAAATGAAAAAGAAAAAAGAACTTTAGTGTTTTTAATTAGTTTTTATAATTAAAAATATCACAATCCAAAACAAATAAACTGTTTTTACCTAAGTTCAAGTGTCAAATTTGAGAGATTAATGCACTTTACTAAAGCAGAACCTAAGCCTGATGCACCTTCATCACCAATTTAATTAGACCTTTTTAAATATTGAAGAAAAAATGTATCATTAAATAGTTAATTAGAAGGAAAAAATGAAGAAAAAATATGAAATAATAAGATTAATTAACAATAAAAGCAAAAGTTGAAAATAAAATGATGTGCTAAATTAACAAAGAAAGAAAGAACAAAAAAAAGCAAGCACAATAAAAAGAAAAATAAAAAAGAGCTTTATTGTTTTTAATTAGTTTTTCTAATTAAAAATATCACAATACAAACAAATAAACTGTTTTTACCTAAGGATAAGTGTCAAATTTGAGAGATTAATGCACTTTGCTAAAGCAGAACCTAAGCCTGATGCACCTTAATCACCAATTTCATTGAGACTTTTTAAATATTGAAGAAAACATAAATCATTAAATAGTTAATTAGAAGGAAAAAATGAAGAAAAAATATGAAATAATAAGATTAATTAACAATAAAAGCAAAAGTTGAAAATAAAATGATGAGCTAAATTAACAAATAAAGAAAGTTAAAAAAAAAGTAATCACAATAAAAAGAAAAAGAAAAAAGAGCTTTATTATTTTTAATTAGTTTTTATAATAAAAAATATTACAATCCAAAACAAATAAACTGTT
>NW_002476396.1:0-95278 GCF_000189635.1 Tetrahymena thermophila SB210
ATTATTGGTGAAGAATTAACTAAGAATAATGCACTTTACAATCTAGATTCTATTAACTTCAGAAAGTAAATGTTAATATAGTCTATTATAAGCTATTCAAATAGGCTTTCATCGAGTAATTCTTTTTTGCCTACTTATGGAAATAAAATTATATCAGTTCTTCAAGCTTCCTTAAATAGTAAATATCAAACCCAAACTTACAAAGTCCTTAACTATGTTAGCACAACTTTGCAAAACTAACAGCAAAAAATTGCGAATTAAAACAATAATAATAAATTATTTAATAATAACGATATAGTTCAATAGAATTTAGTTGATTGCTTTAAAATATTGAACTCAACTACCCAAGAGGCATCATAAACACTTTAGTAGCAAAGTAATAATAATGGTAAAAGGCTTTTAAAAAGTTAAGAAGATTATTCAAATACTTTAGGCACTTTTAGATCCCTTGCTTCTAATCAAACTATGTTGCAGCAATAAATGGATTTATCAGACTAAATAGGAAATCTACTAAACAACATTACCCTTCCTAACTAAGGAGACCTTTAATTACAAGGAAATTTAATCTCTCTTAGCACAGAGTAAATAACATCTAAGAATCTTTAAAAATACATGTATGTTTAAAACTAGCCATAGTAAAATGATTCAAGCACTTATAATGTTGTTATGACTAAATATTCTTATAACCCTTTTATTAATACTGACGGCTTTTAATAATATATAAATTAACTTTAAAACTCTACTCCTGGTATTCAAGTTTCTATAAATCCTGTGGTAAAACCATTTATCTAAAATACAAATAATGCCACGAGTTAAGGGTTTAATAATTCTCTTACTCTTTAATTTTCGAATATTAAACCATCAAAATATAATTTAACTTGCTTGTAGCAATAATCTTAATCAAACTGGACAAATTAAGACTGTAAATTAATTGAATCTACCCAAACTGGCTCTTAAACTTGTTTTTGTAAAAATCAAAAACCCACTACTATAGCCGAAGATTTATAAGATCTTCTTGATAATAAAAATTTAAAAACGGCATTTGGTTCATAGGGAATATAAAATATTTCTAATTTTACAACATTCTATGAGTATGCTGTATTTTGGATTCTGAGTTCAGTTACACTAATCCAAATAGGACTCTGTATTTATGGTAATTAGCTAGATTCTAAGAATAAAAATTCATTTGTAGGATCTATGTCAAAAATCAATCCAATATCTTTAGTAAATTTTGAAAATTTTGATTAAAAAAACACAGATGAATAATATCAACTACAACTAAATTAATAAAAATAAGAATCCGATAAATTATAATAAAAGGAATCGACTGTTTTTATAAATTACTAGCAATAAAAATAATAATCTTAAAGAGCTACGCAATCAAATATAAACCTGAAAAGACCTGAAGATGATTATCAAGGAAGTAAATTATTTGTTTAATAATAAGAAAACGATGTAAACAACCAAAAAGTTTAGAATTTATAGTCTTTATCTGATAACCAAAGCATTTAAAGCATATATCTGAGTTCAAAAGATAATAAATAGGAATTAAAATTGGATTAACCGAACACCATTACTGAATAAGTTAATGATAAGAAAACAAATAATATGAAGACAAAGGCAAATAAAGTAAAGAATAATAAAAGGATATCGTTGAAATATTAAAAGGATCAAAAAATACTCAAAAATTAATGGAGACCTCTTTGTTGAAAAAGATATTAATTTTTCACAATTTTAGCAGTATTTTCTTTGTTTACAGTAGTTAAGAATCTAGAGCACTAAGATTTAGCATTTTCTACTTAAGAGTAATTCACTCATTAAGTATATCAACGATATTTGATTAACAGTACAATGAAGAGTAGATTATTATAGTTTCACTAATAAACTCTGTTATTCTGATAGCAAGTGTTACGTTAATTAGATTTTTGTATAAATCTAGAAAAATATTTAAAATAGTTGCTTTTTTGATAATGATGGGTTTGCTTGTACTATATTATTATATAATTTTATCAATTGTGAGCGGACAATCAAATGATTTCTCAAATAAAAGGATATCTTCTTTTTTTATAATGTTTGGAGTAGATTTCTTGATCTTATCAACATTAGTCTCTATAATTAACATATTTGCCTTTATTAAAATAGTTAAGGATGCAATTAAAAACAAATTTATATTAAAATTATTAAGTTTATTATAAATATAAGATATTTTAGAAAATTTAGCGTTGTGATATTGTAAATAAAAGCTTTATTTTTATTTGTCTTTATGTTTGTTTTAGGTGTGAAACTTTAATATGTTAATTTCTGTAATAATTTCATAATTAAATCTTATCAGTATTTATTAAGGTAAAATTCCTCCAAAATGCATAAATTTAGGTTCCTAATTACTAATAATCTAGGTTTTTATTTTTTCAAAAATATTAATAAATATAATTTTAAATGGTAAATTTGAGAGATTTTAAGAGAATTTGTTAGAAATAAAACATAATAATGTATTGGTCATTCAACATACGACAGATTAATTTTAATCGAATTTTATGAAATAGCATACTATTTATTACCTATCCTAAAATAAACAGAAACCAAATAAAAAAGATTGATCAAATCATATTTTTTATTTTTCTCTACCATATTTATATTTTTCGTTATTTTTTATGTTATGATGGTTGATTAATTTTTTGGTTAGTACATCTTCTTATTTGTAAAATTAAATTTAACAAATTAAATAGAATATTAATTATTTTTTTATATTACATTCTACCCCACCTAATATCCTTATATCTTTATAAATTTAAAATTAAAAATATTTTTCCAATAAAAATAAATAAATAAATAAATAAAGTAAAAATATAATTTTATCTTTGTTAAATTCCTATTTTTATTTTATTTATATTATTTAATTTAATAGGTAAATGGACTTGTAAATCACGTATTTTTTTACTATCTAATAATTTGATTAGAATGGGATTGAAATTTTTTAAGATTAGTTTGATATCTAAATCACTTCATCAGTTCATCTTCTCTTAACAAAAGTTTAACTAAATCCAATGACCAATAAATATAATTAGAAATACAACCTTATGCTATACCTCCTATTTTCTACTTAAGAGTAATTCACTCATTAAGTATATCAACAATATTTGATTAACAGTATAATGAAGAGTAGATTATTATAGTTTCACTTATTAACTCTGCTATTCTGATAACAAGTGTTACCATAATTAGATTTTTGAATAATTCTAGAAAAATATTTAAAATGGTTGCTTTTTTGCTAATGATAGGTTTACTTGTACTTTATTATTATATAATTTTATCAATTTTTAGCGGTCAATCAGATGATTTCTCAAATAAAAAGATATTTTTTTAATAATATTTGGAGTAGATTTCTTCTTCTTATCAACATTAGTCTCTATTATTAACATATTTGGCTTTGTTAAAATAGTTAAAATGCAATTAAAAACAAATTTATATTATAATTATTAAGTTTATTATATGATATTATACAAAATTTAGTATTGTGATTTTATAAATAAACATTTTATTTATCTTTATGATAGTTTTAGATATGAACGATTAATATATCAATTTCCTTAAAATAACTGTTACTGGTTTTAAAATTCTAATGATTGAATTATTAGTAATCAGAAAAATTTGTAAAAATATTAACATATAAATGACTAAATTGCATCCTAAATATTTTTTCTTTTCTTTTTTAAATCAGAATTTATCGGATGGATACACCTACATTTGCTCAAAATATAAAATTTGGAAGCATTAATTTCCGAAAATTAAATGCAAATAAATTAAAAAATATTATAATAAAAAAAACTATTATAAAAAATAAATAAATTATTTAATTTAAAATTATAAATTTGATTTAAAAAATAACAAACAAACGAAGGTATTAATGGAAAAAATTTACAAAATTATTAATTATTATATTAATATAATTTATAGCTTAAGTTCGAATTAAATTCTTGGGTGTCAGCGTTAGCTAGAATTTAATTCATGGAAATTAGAGATGAAAGAGGTATAAAATAGCAATAATAAATAAATAAAGATTAATTTTGTGGCTTCAAATCAATAATAAGAAGAAATCAAAAGAAAATTAATGATGATTTTAAGAGAGTAATTTTTACTTGGATATTAACTCATTTTTAATGATTTAAATAAATGATTTAAAATGCTCTTTATCATTTTTCGAAATAAGTTAAAAGAAACTATGTAAAAAGAAAATTGATATTGCATTTAAATTGTAAAGGAAACTTATATTCATACTACTTTATTTGATAAATAATGAGTTAACTAACGTGCTTCTTCAAATCAATAAACAAAACAAATCAAAAGGAAATTAATTATAATTTATAATAATTACAAAAGAATTCTTTGAAAATTACTTCATTCCCTTTAAAAAGTTAGATAATAAATTAGCTAATAACTCTACTTGATTTCCATCAAGCTTATAAAATTTTTTAGACAAAAATGTTAATATTCTGTAAGGATAATCTCTTTTTTATTCATTAAATTAATGATTTATATAAATATTTATAGGCATCTTGCTTGCTTTAAGGATAGTCTAAGCATAGGATTGCTCATTCCTTCTCTCAAAACCTTAACCAACTACTCCACCTTTGGGTAAATTTTAAATTCTAAAATTATAAACTCAACCAACCATTAAAACTTAAATGAATTTTAGGCTACGAGTGTGTTATGAGCTCTTCAACAACATTCGATAATGCTTACGTTTAAGCGACAACCAAATATACAATATGGGCAGTAGCTGAAAGCAACCAACATACCAATCCATAAATTCTTATAAGATAACCTCAATGTGCAAATCTTATTTAGCAAGATAGCTTGAACTATCCAGGCTTAGATATATGGTTTGATAGAAATAGCTAGAATTTAAAAAATATGTACATTAGTTATGATTTATATACCAATCAACAACCAGGTTAGTTTACAATTAAAACAGGCTGGAATTAAGATTAATCATACAGTTATACTTATCATTCTAATCAACTGACTTCCTCATAAATGGATGCTTGCGGTAAATTCAAAATAAGTTTATTTGAAAGTATAGATTTTACTAGCTTATCAACGAAATTTAGCGCATCTTTTATTATTTTTCGTGCCTATGATTCATTCAATAGCTCAATTTAAACTTGGTTATCAAATGTGTAGATTCTCGCTTACTACGAAGTAAATTTTATTGATTTGTTTCATTGTAGAAACTATTTTTTACTCCTATTCATTTTTTTTGATATAAATGTTAACAAATCTCCAGCTAATAATTTTATTCACTACTTTATTAGTTTATTTTTATATTTTTTATTATAAAATTAATTTATTTTAGTTGTACTTTTAAACAATTTAGTTTTATTTTTTAGCCATATTAATTGCCACTAACTAACTAACTATATTATTTAATTAAAAATTTTTTAAAATAATTAAGTCTTTGGTTTTTAGATTTAATGATTTGATTTTTAATTATTTAATAGTGTCCAATTGGATGCTCGGGTTCTTGTCCTTCAGGAGTTTGTTCAGCTTGTTTAAGCGGCTACAATATTTAAAGTGGAAAATGTTTATTATAGTGCAATTTAGGCTAATACTTAAATTAAGATTAATCTTCAAAATAATCTTGCTTATCTTGCATTCCTAATTGCAATTAATGCGCTGATGGGAATACTTGTATAACTTGTGCTAATAGTTTTACCTACGCTTTCGTTAATGGCTAAAATAGGTGTTATCCATCATGTAGCTAATCTAACCAGTATATTGACTCAACAGGTTCATGCTAAAATTGTATGTAATATTGCAGCAAATGCTCTTAAGCTAATAAATGCGACACTTGTTTATCAGGATTCACTTAGAGTGCTTCATTCGTTTGCTAATGTTAAGGTTTTGTCAACAACAGTAATCAATGCACTCCTTGCACTCCTCCTTGCTAAACTTGTGGTGATATCTCAACTACAAGCTGTCAATCCTGCATAAATAATTACTACCTTGTTAAAGATTATCCAAATTAGTCATAATCTTTATGTCTTTAAATATGCCCTAATAATTATTAACTAATCAATAATACTTGTAAATTATGTATTTAGACTATTTACAACGATTGTTTTAATTGCCCTAAAACTTGTAGATCTTGCTCTCCATCTCAGATTAACAAATGTTAAGATTGTTATCCTGGAATGCAGCTTAATAGTAACGGCTTATGCGAGCCTTCACCCTAGCCTGGACTATAAGTAGATAGTAGAAATCTCAATTTTTATTATTGTAGCTATAATAATATAGCAGTTGTTTAGGCTACTTTTTCAAGCTCAAGTCCAACATTAACTCTAGAATTCGGTATTAATTTAGTTACTATACCTGGACTACAATGCAGTTAAATATTTGACTCTGTTACTCTAAATTTGTTAGGTTCTAGTACATGCTCTATCAGTTCATCATAAATCGTAGTGGCATTAAGTATATTTTATTAAATAATGAATTAAATATTAATATAATATCTTCTTAAAAATAGGTTAAGATGCTAATTTAATGGTTAACTAAGTCATAACTATAACTACAATTGCTTAGGTACTTTAATTCTAAGGAGTCAGTTCTAAAATTGATACTATTTATCTGATTTCTTATGTTTAACAACCAGTTACTCCTTAAGTGAATGTTCTATACAATTAAGTTGTAAATTCTTGTGATGACATCTAATTCTAAATTTAAACACCATAAAATGATGCAGGAAGAGGTTTCTTCAATATATAATGGATATTACCTAATTCATAAACTTTTAACCAAGAAACTTTGAATAATTTAAGTGTTATTATAAATAGCGCAAATGCGCTTCAAAGTTTAACTTTGTTAATCCCAAAATACACACTTCCCATTAATACTAACATATCTATTTAGCTCAAATACACTCTTAAAGTCTATTAAAGCAACACCTTGTCATTTACAACTAACAATTAATAAAAGAAGCAAATTATTCTAAGCCAAATTTAAAATAATTATGCTCCAATATATAGGTAAACTAATTATTTTAAACATATTTACAAAAAATAAAATTATTTTTTTAATTATTTAAAATATAAATTTCCTTAAAATGAATATGTTAATTTAATTCTATTTTATTTCAGTTACTTCAAACATTTCATTTTAAAAATATAATTTTTGAAAAAATCAATATTTATGATTTTTTAAATAAGTAAAAAAATAATTTTATTTTTTTATCATTAAATTTTTACTAATTTTTTAAATTAAATAGGTATATGGACTTGTAAATCACATATTTTTTTACTAGTTAATAGTGTGATTAGCAAGGGATTCACTTTTTTTAAGATTAATTTGATATCTAAATCACTTCATTAGCTCTACCTTCTCTTAATAAAAGTTTAACTTAATTCAATGCTCAATAATTATAATTAGAAATACAACCTTATCTTATATCTGCTAGTACAAATTTAGATATTTAGGTAGAATTTATTTTTATTATGTTATTAATTATTAACTATTTAATATTTTTTAGGTTGTTGCTTAAATTAGTGGCGATGCATCAATTAGCAATAAAAATACTTTATCTATTCCTTATACCCTATCGAAACTTTAGATTCTGATCTAAAATGGAGCTAATATGCTTGTTGATTATAAAAATAATCTTACTCTGATTGGTTTCGCAAGAGATTATGAAATTCAAGATCCTAACTCTCCATAAGGAATACAACTAAGTTGGCAGTGCAAGTCTTTGTAAGTATAAAATGGGGATGACAAATGTTACACATATAAAAAGGTAGTTTATGTACCATAAAATACTTAGAATATTACAATCAATGGTGGTACTTTCAACCCTTATTAAACCCTCAATTTCATTTTTTAAGGATCTAAAGATTCTAGAACTTCCGAGTCTAGCACTTTACTTATTTTTGCAGAGATAGATCTTCCTCCTCTCATAGTTATATTTGATGACCCTACATAATTATAATAAATTAACATAAACGAAGATATTCGAGCAACTCTTATTTATGGCTCAAATGTACCTTCGGATATTCTAACTTATGCTGGAGCAATTCTCTACAATAACTTTGTAGTTGGAGTAATTAAATTTGATTATTACAAACTTAAATTTAGAATTTGGGATTACTTTTCTAATATAAAAGCAGATAATCTAATTGTTCAAATCAGATTTACTGTATATAATCCTGCCAATATAATGCCTAGTTTAAGCGTAACTAACTTTAATATAAACTTCCCTCCTTAAAATTGTGTTCTTTCTGTTACTCCTTTAAGTGGTCAGGCTTTAACTACCTAATTCACTATTCAATTTGATGGTTGCACAGCCATTAATAATCCTATAACTTACTAATTCTTCTATTATAACCAGACTTCTGATGTACAATAAGAAATTTTAATCCCTTAAAATATCCTAAGAAGATAATTACAAGATCAGAGTTTACAGTCCAAAATTATTACCAATCTCCCTTCAGGAAATATAGTAATTATGGGTCAAGCTATGGATTCTTACTTAGCTGTCTTTAATTCAACCATATAAGTGAATGTTTCTCCATTCTCGGGAGATGAGTAGACATTACTGAGTTTAATAGGTTCAGCTCTTTCTTAGAAAAATATAAATATAAATTAAATGCTCATTAATTTATGCATTATTGGTGAAGAATTAACTAAGAACAATGCACTTTACAATCTAGATTCTATTAACTTCAGAAAGTAAATGTTAATATAGTCTATTATAAGCTATTCAAATAGGCTTTCATCGAGTAATTCTTTTTTGCCTACTTATGGAAATAAAATTATATCAGTTCTTCAAGCTTCCTTAAATAGTAAATATCAAACCCAAACTTACAAAGTCCTTAACTATGTTAGCACAACTTTGCAAAACTAACAGCAAAAAATTGCGAATTAAAACAATAATAATAAATTATTTAATAATAACGATATAGTTCAATAGAATTTGGTTGATTGCTTTAAAATATTGAACTCAACTACCCAAGAGGCATCATAAACACTTTAGTAGCAAAGTAACAATAATGGTAAAAGGCTTTTAAAAAGTTAAGAAGATTATTCAAATACTTTTGGCTCTTTTAGAGCCCTTGCTTCTAATCAAACTATGTTGCAACAACAAATGGATTTATCAGACTAAGTAGGAAATCTATTAAACAACATTACCCTTCCCAATTAAGGAGACCTTTAATTACAAGGAAATTTAATCTCTCTTAGCACAGAGTAAATAACATCTAAGAATCTTTAAAAATACATGTTCATTTTAAACTAGCCATAGTAAAATGATTCAAACATTTATAATGTTGTCCTGACTAACTATACTTATAACCCTTTTATTAATACTGACGGCTTTTAGTCATATATAAATTAAGTTTAAAACACGACTCCTGGTATACAAGTTTCTATAAATCCTGTGGTAAAACCGTCTATCTAAAATGTAAATAATACCTTTAGTTAAGGGCTTAATAATTCTCTTACTCTTTAATTTTCGAATATAAAACCATCAAAATATAATTTAACTTGCTTGTAGCAACAATCTTAATCAAATTGGATTCAATCAGATTGTAAATTGATTTAATCTACCCTAAGTGGATCATATATTTGTCTATGTAAAGATTAAAAACCCACTACTATAGCCGAAGATTTATAAGATCTTCTTGATAATAAAAATTTAAAAACTGCATTTGGTTCATAGGGAATATAAAATATTTCTAATTTTACAACATTCTATGAGTATGCTGTATTTTGGATTCTGAGTTCAGTTACACTAATCCAAATAGGACTCTGCATTTATGGTAATTAGCTAGATTCTAAGAATAAAAATACATTTGTAGGATCTATGTCAAAAATCAATCCAATATCTTTAGTAAATTTTGAAAATTTTGATTAAAAAATTACAGATGAATAATATCAACTACAACTAAATTAATAAAAATAAGAATCCGATAAATTATAATAAAAGGAATCGACTGTTTTTATAAATTACTAGCAATAAAAATAATAATCTTAAAGAGTTACTCAATCAAATATTAACCTAAAAATTCCTGAATATGATTATCAAGGAAGTAAATTATTAGTTTAATAATAAGAAAATGATATAAACAACCAAAAAGTTTAGAATTTATAGTCTTTATCTGATAACCAAAGCATTTAAAGCATATATCTGAGTTCAAAAGAAAATAAATAGGAATTAAAATTGGATTAACCGAACAGCATTACTGAATAAGTTAATGATAAGAAAACAAATAATATTGAAGATAAAGGCAAATAAAGTAAAGAATAATAAAAGGATATTGTTGAAATATTAAAAGGATCAAAAAATACTGAAAAATTAATGCAGACCTCATTCTTAAAAAAGATATTAATTTTTCACAATTTTAGCAGTATTTTCTTTGTTTATAGTAATTAAGAATCTAGACCACTAAGATTTACCATTTTTTACTTAAGAATAATTCACTCATTAAGCATATCAACGATATTTGATTAACAGTACAATGAAGAATAGATTATTATAGTTTCACTTATAAATTCTGTTATCCTGATAGCAAGTGTTACGTTAATTAGATTTTTGTATAAATCTAGAAAAATATTTAAAATAATTGCTTTTTTACTTATGATAGGTTTGCTTATACTATATTATTATATAATTTTATCAATTGTGAGCGGTCAATCAAATGATTTCTCAAATAAAAGGATATCTTCTTTTTTTATAATGTTTGGAGTAGATTTCTTCATCTTATCAACATTAGTCTCTATAATTAACATATTTGCCTTTATTAAAATAGTTAAGAATGCAATTAAAAACAAATTTATATTAAAATTATTAAGTTTATTATAAATATAAGATATTTTAGAAAATTTAGCTTTGTGATGTTCTAAATAAAAGTTTTATTATTGTTTGTCTTTATGTTAGTTTAAGATATGTACATTTAATATGTTAATTTCTGTAAGATTACATAGATCATGAATATTTTATGAATCTTGATTAAGATAAATTATTCCCAAAATGCATAAATTTAGGCAGGTAATTTGTAATTATCTTAGTTTTTAAAAATTACCTTGGTTTTTATGATTTTCCAAAATATAAAATTTAATTGTAAAAATTGTAAATTTTAGAGTTAAAAAAAAAATTTGATGCCAAAATAAAAATTGTTTTAGTATTTAATAATTGATGAGTTTATGGTATTTATAAAAAATTTATAAATTTTGATTAATACTTCGAGGATCAAAACTTATGAAAAGAATAATTTGAAATTTAATCTTATTCATTTCTCCTATCCCTAAAAAATTTAAAGTAAATATACTCAAATTTAATGAATAAATTGAAATAGATTAAAAAAATAAATAAAAAACAAAAATGGATATTAGCTATTATAAAAATATATTTAATAGCAAAAAATAAATAAATACATTCAAAATTTATAAATTAACTGAAATAAAATTGTGGTTTCTTCTGCTAAATTGTAATTTTTGGTTGTGTTTTTTATAGAGAAATTAGTTTTGGAAATAAATATTTATTTATTTGATTTTAAGTAATACAAAGTTATTAAAGTAATGTTTTTAATAAAAAAAATTAGATTTCAAAACTTAAGAAAATAATAATTTGAAATTTAATCTTATCCATTTCTCCTATCTCTAAAAAATTTAAAGTAAATATGCTCAAATTTAATGAACAAATTGAAATAGATTAAAAAAATAAATAAAAAACAATAAAGGATATTAGCTAATCTAAAAATATATTTAATAGCAAAAAATAAATAAATATATTCAAAATTTATAAATTATCTGAAATAAAATAGTGATTTTTTTTAAAAAGTAATTTTTGTCTGTGTTTTTTATAGAGAAATCAATTTGGGAAATAAATATATTTTTTATTGTATTTTAAGTAATACACAGTTGAAGTAATTTTTTTTGATGAAGAAAATTTGATCTATCAAAAAACCTGTTTATTCATCAAACTGAAAAATAAAATTGTTAATAAAAGTGACCAATAAAATTTAAATTAGGTAATGTATATTTTATTTCATATTTATTTTCAAAGGAATGATTGAATAAATAATTTAATTATTAAATAGTTGATAACAATTAACTTGTATACCAAAATCAATTCATTTGATAGATAGAGTAATTAACAAATATTGAAATTAAGTCAAACTTCAAGTTAATCTTGATGTTTAAAAAGAAAGCAAACAAGCCAAATAATAAAAAAAATATATAATAATAACAAGAAAGAAACAAATTATTAAAAGATCAAATAATCAATAAATTAGTAGAATTAATTATTCACAGTACTCCCTCAAGCAATATAAACATTATTGAATTAGTTCCAACCAAAGATGATTTACTAAAAACTTGATTCATTTTCATCTTAATTTATTTAACATCAACAACCAGTAAATGAAGAAGGGTATCCTTTTCAATTTCGTTCTTTCCATTTTTTTTATTTTTAAAAACACTCTGCTATTTTACTACAACATACATCAATATGAAACAAACTTAATAGAATCTAACTTTAGATCTTAAAGTTTCATCAATGATGGTGATATTGACATAACTTTGAATAGTTACCTAGTTGCTTTCAACTTCGATTATGGTGAAAAACTGACCTTTAAATTGTTAATTCGAAAAACAAAATATACTTGGTTTACTATGCTTACTTTTACTTCTAAAAATTAGAAAAGTGTACATCATCAGACTACCTGTTTTTGAATGCACCAACCCTAAACTATTAGGATTTTATTGTTTAGATCTATCTGTGACTACCAATATAACACTTGTGCTGAATGCTTAAGAAAATATCCTATCATAGATATATCTATATATTTATGAATGCTTAGATGTTGAAGATTTAAAAAATATGGTTCCTGATAATTGTGCAACCTAATAAGAGATAGACCATATGGTAAATGGTATGAACGCTATTTTCAAATTTAAACTATTAACATCTTAGTATAACATCTAATCATAAGAAAATGAAAACAATT
This sequence comes from Tetrahymena thermophila SB210, assembly GCF_000189635.1. Lineage (NCBI taxonomy): Eukaryota > Ciliophora > Oligohymenophorea > Hymenostomatida > Tetrahymenidae > Tetrahymena > Tetrahymena thermophila. The sequence goes on from NW_002476396.1 coordinate 12,993, forward strand.
AACGTTTTGATCTAGACAGTTGCTAACCAATAAATAGTAACCTAAATGAAAACTCAAAAGTAAATTACCTCTGTGAAATAAGGGTTAAAATGTATAGACTCAAAATATTTACTCTTCTCCTATCTCTTACACTAATCAGATTAACCTATTGATAGAACCTATGTTGCGAAATATATTGGAATCGCTAGCTACAACTGTGTAATCATTTACATGGATGAAATTGTCTAACAAATTTAAATTTAACATCCATATTTACCTTAAGTATTCTCATTTATTAATAGTATATTTAGTTTTTTGATGCTTTTAGTGATTTTTTAAGGATAGTATAAAAACATCCTTCTTGATTAGACTGAGAAACAGCTCTTCCCAAAATACCATACCAAGATACCTATTTGTAAAAATTGTGAAGGAAAATTAACTTTAAAATGCAGAAAAAGAGATAGAGTAAGGCGATGATAAATATTCAGAGAAGAATAAGTAGACAAATGCTGAAAATTATTATCTACAATAACAAAAGTAAATCTAAACATGAGGAACATAAGCAAAAGAAGGAAGTGGAGAAGGAGATTAAGAAGTTAAGAGATTAGGTAATAAAATTTCAGCCAAAAAAATTACTGTACCTGTTTTAGTAGTAAATAAAAGCAATTTTTATATTTAGAGGCTGTTTCCCTATTCAATATTAATAAAATTGACAAACATAAGTAATAATCTAAAGGTTGTAATTAGACGAATTATCAAATAAAATGCAGTATAATTGCTCAAATTATAAAATTTAAAATGACAAAAATGATTTAAATAATGTTTCATAACAAAAAAGATTAGTAAATTTTATTAAGTCTAAGACTCAGTAATTTAGGAATGCTAGCAAGGCCATGGCCATGGAGAATTACTAAACAGTTTATTTACAGAAAAAAACTATCAGTTTTCTCCTTACAAATCGAGCTTATTGTAATCCTAGTTTAAAAAATAGATCTCCTGAGTCAGCCCCTCAAATTATCATCAAAATTTTAAGAACAAATAAAAAAAAGTGTCAGTGTAAACACCTAAGTAGTCAAAAGTATTGAGGAAAAGTTTAAAAATATGGAAAACATCAAAAATAAAAATTTATCTGATAAACTAGTTGAGTTTATTTTTAAAATGAGGTACTTCATTCATTTATTTAATTTCAGTTAATTTATTTTTTTAAATATTTAAAAAATTATAAAGAGCTTACAAAAAAAGAAGAAAGTTAAAAAATATTTTAACTTTGTATAATTAAATACAGTAATTTTAAAAGTAAAAGAAAAATAATAAACTAATTATTACATTAAATTAATATTAAAAGATAATTAATTTTTGATATTGTCACATTTTAAATAAAATCCAAAATAAATTTAATGTAATTTTAGTTTTTTACTTTTATTTTAAGAAATTTAAAAGTAAAATAAAATTGTTTTAATTTATTTTTAATAATTAATGAGTATGGTAATTATATAAATTTTATTAATTCTGATTAATACTTAGAGACTCAAAACTTAAGAAAAAAATAATTTAATGTTATTCGTTTCTCCTATCCCTAAAAAATTGCAAATTAATATGCTCAAATTTAATGAACGAATTTAAATAGATTATATAAATAAATAAAAAACAAGAAAGTATATTTGCTTTCCTAAAAATATATTTGATAGCAAAAAATTAATAATAATTTTTGGCTGTCTTTTTATTGAGAAATCAGTTTGAGGGTTCATTCATAAAACTGAAAAATAAAATTTTTAACAAAAGGTAAAATTTAAGTAAGGAAATGTATATTTTATTTTCAAAGGAATGGTTGAATTGACTTTTCGATGGGAATTCACTTGTATAGCAAAAATAATAAAGAAAAACATGCAAAAATAAAAATATAAAGCAAAAATTACAAATCAATTCATTTGATAGATAGAGTAATTAATTGAAATTACTTCAAATTTCAAGTAAATTTTGATGTTTAAAAAGACAAAAAACAGGCCAAATAATTAAAAAATATATAATAATAAGAAAGAAACCAATTATTTAAAGATCAAATAATCAATAAAAAAGTAGAAGTATTGACAGTCCTCCTTCAAAAAATATCAAATATTCTTGAATCAGTCCCAAAAATGATTTACTCAAAATTTGATTTATTTTCATCTTAATTTTAGTTTAATATCAACAACCAGTAAATGAAGAAGGGTACCCTTTTCGGTTTCCTTCTTTCCATTTTTGTTATTTTAACTACATTCTCCTATTTTATCTACATCATACAGCAATATACAACAAACTAAATAGAACCTAACTTTAGATCATAAAGCTTCATCTCAGATGGTGAAATCGACATAGATTTGAATAGTGACTTAGTTGCTTTCAAGTTCGATTATGGTAACAACACTGTAATTTATGAGGCTAATTAGAAAAATAAAACATACTTGGTTTACTATGCTTTCTTTTACTACTAAAAATTAGACAAATCTGACTACATTCAGCTACCTGTTCTTCAATGCACCAACCCTAAACTCTTAGGATTTTACTGCCTAGATCTATCTGTGATTAGCAATACAACGCTTGTTATGAATACTTCAGAAAATATTCTATCTTAGATATAAATCTATACCTATGGATGTTTAGATATTGACGATTTGAAAACTACTGCTCCTGATAATTGTGCAACATAAACAGAGATAGACAATATGATCAATGGTATTAACGCTGTTATGAGATTTAAGCTACTAACATCTTAGTATAACACCTAAACATAATAAAACGAAGACAATTACAGGAACTTTTTGATCTATACAATTGCTAACTAATAAATAGTTACCTAAATGAAAACTCAAAAGTAAATTACCTCTGTGAAATAAGGGTTAATTGTTTAGACTCAATCTCTTTACTCTTCTCCTATCTCTTACACTCAATCAGATTCACCTATCGATAGAACCTATGCTGCAAAATATATTGGAATCTCTAGCTACTGCTGTTTAGTCCTCTACATGGATGAAATTGTCTAACAAATTTAAATTTAATATCCATCCCTACCTTAAGTATTCTCATTCATCAACAGTATCTTTACTTTTTTGATGCTTTTAGGTATTTTAGGAAGATCTGTGTCTCAGTTTTCAATCAAGAAGGATTTTTTTATGCTATTCTTAAAAAATCAATACCAAGACACATATTTGCAAATTATGAAGGAAAATTAACTTTAAAATGCAGAAAAAGAGAAAGACGAGGATAAATATGTTGAGAAGAATGAGTATGTATTTGCTGAAAATTAATATCTACAATAGCAAAAGGAAACCTAAACATAAGGAACATAAGCAATAGAAGGAAGAGAAGGTAGAGGAGAAGAAGATGAAGAAGTTAAGAGACTTGATAATACAATACCAGCCAGAAAAATTACTGTACCTACTTTTAGTAGTAAATAAAAGCAATCATTAGATTTAGAGTCTGTTTCCCCTTTCAATATTAATAAAATTGACAAAGATAACCAATAACACAAAGGCTTTGGAGCTGTAGCAGCATAGTTAGACGAATTATCAAATAAAATTCAACATGACTGCTCAAATCATGAAAATAATAATGTTTCATAACAGCAAAATTTGTAGATTAATAAGTTTTATTAAGTCTAAGACTCAGTGCTTTAGGAATATTAGCGAGGCCATGGAGAATTATTACGCAATTAATTTACAGAAGAAAATTATGAGTTTTCTCCTAACAAATAGAGCTTATTGCAATCCTAGTTTAAAAAATAGAGTTCCTTAGTCAGCCCCTCAACTTATTAATCAAAACTATAACAAAAAATTAAAAAAAGTACCAGTCTAAACACCTAAATAGTCAAAAGTATTGAAGAAAAGATGAAAAATATGGAAAACATCCATAATAAAAAATTATCTGATAAACTACTCCAGTTTATATTTAAAACGAGGTACTTCACTTTACTTCATTTGAATTAATTCATTTTTTATATATTAAAAAATTTTTTTCTATCTAAATTAAAGACTTTTCAAGAAGAAGAAAGAGCTGGTTGGAGGACTCAAAAAAAGCTAGCTCCAACAAATCGAGTCTTAAATAAATAAAGAATTGGATATCATGAACTTCGTTAAAGATATTCTGTTTTTGAAAAAAGCAATCATGCTTGTCTTTGACCCTGATCAGCTAGTAGCGCTGTAACTTATAGGCTGTTCGCAACATTTTTTAGACTAGTAATTGGATGATTTAGAATCAGATCCTAATTAATTTGGTAAAAACATAAATGTATATTTTGATATATTTATTATAAATTAATTCTATTATAATAAAGAAAATGACACTACACTGAGTTTCTATGAAAAGCAATTTGCCGTTTCACAATCAGAGAAATTATAGCAACATTACATGAAGAGATTCTTAGATAAATGTACGAATAAAAGAAATTTTAACGAATTGGATGAAAGAATTTTAGCTTCTCTCAAAAACTGAAAAACCAAATGATCATTTTTTGCCTCAAAAGGTTCTGATTCAAAGCTCTAAAAAAAAACTTGATCTTATTGCAAAATTTAGAAAAACATAAATTTAAAAAAGAAATTATTCTAGATTTTTTTACTTTTTATTATTATTATTATTATTAAGTATTAGTAAGTATTATATATTTTTTAGTAAATTTGAATTATTTTAACTTTATTTCTTTATATTTTAATTCAAATAAACTTCTTTTTCTTTATTAAAGTTAATATCATACGAAAGCAAATTCTAACTATTTTATTTAAATTTATTTACAATTATGACTTTTTTATCTTTTGTTTGATAGATTGATGATTTGATATAATATAAATTATATTCGATAAATTTTTAAATATTGATGGATTCATGATTGTAATTAATTAATTGATAATAAATGAATATATAAATTACTTATACGTCATTTTTCAAAAATTGTGTTAATCAATCACATATATTTTGTATGAATATTCATAATGATTAATAAAATTTAGCTTAATTAACTCTTGTGATTCCCATTCATCTAAAAAATGAATAAAATAAAAATTCCTCATTTTTACCTATTCACCCAACACCACCTAAAACCTATTATAATCACAAAATAAAATTAAAGAACAATTTAAAGGAAAAATCTGAAATAGATTTTATAAAAAAAGACAAAAATATATGAGAATTAACAATCGGAGCATTTTTAAATCAGCATGTAGAAAAAACCTTCCTTCTATACTGCAAATTTTTCACCTTCCAAGTACTTTACTTCATTTTCAGACTTTTTTAAAAACTTTTATTTTTTGTATTTTGATTATTTTTCTTAAGCATTTTATAATCAAATAAAAAGACATTAATTAAGATTTAGAACAATAAAATGTTCATATTTAATTAACTAATTAATTAATATAATAATCATTTGAAATATCACAAATCATGATATGATTAATGGTTGATTTGTGATATTTCAAGTACAGGAAGAAACAGCTATATTTATAAAATACTTTTAAATAATTTAAATTAAATCCAATTAGGCATACGGCATACAGTCTGATCTGATAGCTGTTAATATAAATTTTGATATAATTTTTTTAAAGGTATTAATTATTAAATATTTAATATTTTTTAGGCCACTGTGTAAACTATCAGTGATACATCTATTATTAGTTCAAATAATCTATTTTTTCCTTATACGCTATCATTATTTTAGATTCTGATCAAAGGTAGACATTATTGAGTTTATTTGATTCAGTTCTTTAATATCTAAGTACAAAAATTAATTAAATCTAGTCAATTTATGTGCTTTAGTATTGGAATAGCTAAGAATACTGACTGCTCTTTCAATCTAGATTCAGTTAATTTAAAAAAGTAATTATTACTCTAAGCAATTATAAGCTAAAAAGATATACTTTAGAATAATTATTTTTGACTATCTATGCAAATAAAATTATAGCAGCTCTTCAAGTCAATCCTAAAGTTAAAGAGAGCGTCCTTAATTAAATTACCATAATTTTATAAAATTCACAACAAAAAAGTGAAAATTAATTAAGCAAAACATAACAAATTATTTAATAATAGCGAAATTTTTTATGAGAGTTTTATTGATTGCTTTAAAATATTGAATTCTACTACCTAAAGCTCATCATTAATATTTTAGTGGCTTATTAGCTATACTTTATCACAAACTATGGTGCAAAAACAAATGAATTTATCAGAATAAATAGGAAATCTACTTTTAACAAAATTATCAGTAGAACTTCTATAGAACGAAATTTAATCTCTAAGTACATTATAAACAACATCTAAGAATCTTTTAAAATATGCTATCTTTTAACTAGCCACAATAAGATAATTCAAATATATATAATGCTGTACTGACTAGCTATTCTGCTAATCCTTTTATTCAAACTGATTGCTTCTAATAGTAATTTAACTTTAAAAACAAGTCCTGATAAAATAATTTCTATAAATCTTGTTGTAAATATCGCCTCTAGTTAAGGATTAAAAAATTTAATTATGCATTAATTTTTGAATATAAAATCATCAAAATTTAATATAATTTGCTTTTAGCTATAATCTTAATCAAAATACACTCATTAAGACTGTAAATTGATTTATTTAGCCTAACTAGTTCATTGGGAATATAAAATATTTCTAAATTTAAAACATTCTATGAGTATGCAATATTTTGAAATTTTAGTTCAATTACATAAATCGAAATAGAATTCTGTGTTTATGGTAAAACGCACTATTCTAAGAATAAATTGCATTTGTGGTATCTATGACAAAAGATAATCCAATATCTTTGTGAATTTTGATAATTTTAATTAAAAAATTGAAGATGAATAATATCAACTACAATCAATTACATTAATAAAAATAAGAATCAGATAAATAATAAAAAAAGGTATTGATTATTTACAGTAATAATAACAATAATCTTAATTAAAGAGAAACTAAATCAAATACAATCCTAAAAAAACCTGATTATGATTATAAGGAAGTAAATTATTGTTTAATGATAAGAAAAAGATACTTGCAATCTTTATCTGATAACCTAAGCATTTAATGAATATATCTCAATTCAAAAGATAATAAATAATTTTTATATTTTTATTTGTATTTTGTTTGGTTTTAGATATGAAAGTTTAACATTTTAATTAATTACCTTACAAAAATCTAAAATATTATTGTAAGTTTTAAGTACAATGTATAACTCTCTTTCTAACTAGATGAAAATATCTATAACATAAACCATATTAGATGATTACCCTAAGTTCTTAAAAAATTTTGCTTGGTAACCATTATTTTCTTTTAAAAATAAGTTAAAAAAAAATTACATCACAAAATAATGAAAATATATTTTATTTTTTATATAATTGCCCTCCTTTTTTAAATCTTAAAATATTCCATTGTGCCCTCATTTTACAAATTTTGATTCATAAATACATATAAAAAAATTAAAAATGATATTTTATTTTAACTTTTAAAACCTAATGGCTATGTGCTATTTAGCAGCAATAGCCATTTTTTAAAATAGCAAAGTGCTATAATAATTCTATTATAAAATATAAAAATCAAATTTTTAATAAATAACTAAAAAATCTATTTCATAATAAGTGACATACAAAGGACTGAATTTTTGAATGGCATTTTGCTATAAACTAATTTACAATAATAGATTTAATTTAAAAATAATATTTAATGGATAAAATTACAAAATTAGTATTTTTTATATTAAAATAATTTATAGCTTAAAAATGAATTTAATTCTTGGGTTTAAGTGTGCATGAGCTATAATTTAATTCATGGAAATGGAAGTGCTATAAAATAAATATGTCAAATAAATAATGAGTTAATGTATGGTTTCAAATCAATAAAAAGATAGAACCACCAAATATTAATGAAGATTTTGAGAGAGTAATTTAATACTTGAATATTGATTGATTATTTTTTTAATGGTTTCAATGTAAATTATTCTTGCTAAAATTCTTTGTATCTTCCTTAGAAGTAATTTAAAAGAAACTAATTATATATATAAGAAAAGTGATATATATTGCATTTAAATTGTAAATTAAAGTAAATTATATTCATATTAATTTCTGTAAAAAATAGTGATTAACTTGCTACTTTAAATCAAAAATAGAAACAAATCAAAAGGAAATTAATTATAATTGATAGTTATTAAGAAAGAATTCTTTGAAAACTTTAAAAAGTCAATTAATTAAATTAGTAAATAACACTAATTAATTTCGATCAAGCTTATCTAAGTTTTGAGCAAAAATGCTAATATTTTGTAAGGATAATCTTTCTTTTTTATTCATTAAATTAATGATACATATAAATATTTATAGGTATTTTGCTTGCTTTAAAAATAGTCTAAGCATAGGATTGCTCATTACTTCTCTAAAAAACTAAACCAACTACTGCACCTTTGGGTAAATTTTAAATTCTAAAATTATAAATGCAACCAACTATTAAAACTTAAATGAAATTTAGGCTACTCCTGCAAAATTAGTACATCTACAACTTTCAATGCTACTTAAATTTAAAATAAAACCACGTATAAACTAAGGGCATATAATTTAAATAGTAGTTTCATTGATGCACATGCTAATATTAGATAACCTTAATGTGCGAATCTTATCTAAGCAATCGATTATAATTATCCAAACTTAAATTTTGAGATTAATGGAGATAGCATGTTATAGTATATAAATAATATATACATAGGCTTTGATTTATATACCACTTAGTTATTTTAGGGATTAAATATTACTTCAAGTTGGAATTCATAAGCGTAATAAACTCTATCTTTCAATTCGTAAGATTTTTCTCAATAAATAGATGCTTGCAGTGTATATTATGTAAATGTATTCGCAAAAATAGATTTGACTAGCTAAACAAATAAATTTAGTTCAATATCGATTATTTTTACTAGTTTGGTTGATAATAATACAGTGATTTTAATTTCGATTTCAAATCTATAGGTTCTCTTTTACTACAAAGTAAATTTTATTGATTTCTTCATTTTTTAGAAGTTATTTTTTACTCAAAGTCATTTTTTTAAAATAAATGCTAGCAAAGTTCCTGCTTATTATTTTATTCAGAACTTTATCTGTTAGTTTTAATATTTTTTTTAATAAAATTAATTTATTTTCGCTGTACTTTTTAACAACTTAGTTTATTTTTTAGCCATTTTAATAGCCACTAATTATTTAATTAGATAATTTCAATATATTATTATGTATTTAGTTTTTAGATGTAATCATTTTGTTTTAAAATATTTAATAGTGTCCGATTGGCTGTATGGGTGACTGTCCTTCGGGGAATTGCCAATCTTGCTAAAGCGGCTACGATCTTATCAGTGGTTCGTGTGTATTAAAGTGCGGTTAAAGATAATACTCGAAAGTAGTAGATGCCTCTTCATAATAAACTTGCTAACCCTGTCTTACTCATTGCAATGTATGTGCTAATGGAAATACTTGTACAAATTGTGATAGTGGTTATACTTTCGCTTTCGTTAATGGTTCAGCTTAGTGCTATCCATCATGTAGCTAACCTAGCCAGTATATTGATTCATAAGGTATTTGCCAAAATTGTATGTAATATTGCAGCAATTGCAACACAGCAACATTTTGTACGGCTTGTTTTACAGGATTCACTTTGAATGCTAACAATGCTTCTTGTTAATGTAACGGTGTTATTAACAATAATATATGCAATCCTTGTACTTCTCCTTGTTAAACTTGTAATGATAACTCAGTAAGCTGCAAAACCTGTATAAATAATTACTACCTTGTTAAAGATTATCCAAATTAGTCTTAATCTTAATGTCTTTAAATATGCCCTAATAACTATTAACTAATCAATAATACTTGCTAATTATGTATTTAGACTATTTACAACAGTTGTTTTAATTGCCCTAGTACTTGTAGATCTTGCTCTCCATCTTAAATTAACAAGTGTTAAGATTGTTATCCTGGAATGCAGCTTAATAGTAATGGTTTATGCGAACCTTAGCCCTAACCCGGACTATAAGTAGATAGTAGAAATCTCAAATTTTATTATTGTAGCTATAATAATATAGCAGTTATTTAGGCTACTTTTTCAAACTCAAGTCCAACATTAACTCTGGAATTCGGAATTAATTTAGTTACTATACCTGGACTACAATGCAATTAAATATTTGACTCTGATACTCTAAATTTGCTAGGCTCTAGTACATGCTCTATCAGTTTATCATAAATCATTGTGACATTAAGTATATTTTATTAAATAATGGATTAAATATTAATATAATTAATTCTTAAAAATAGGTTAAGATGCTAATTTAATGGTTAACTAAGTCATAACTATAACTACCACTGCTTAGATACTTTAATTCTAAGGATTTAGTTCAAAAATTGATACTATTTATCTGATTTCTTATGTTTAACAACCAGTTACTCCTTAAGTGAATGTTCTATACAATTAAGTTGTAAATTCTTGTAATGACATCTAATTCTAAATTTAAACACCATAAAATGATGCAGGAAGAGGTTTCTTAAATATAAAATGGATATTATCTAACCCATAAAATTTCAGTTAAATAGTTATGCTGACCTTATTAGATATTATAACTACAGCTAACGATAATCAAAGTTTTACTTTGTTTATCCCAAAATTAACTATTCCCGTAAATACTGACATATCTATTAAGATCGCCTACACTCTCAAAGTCTCTTAAAGCAACACCTTGTCTTTTACAACCAAATATTAATAAATGAAGCAAATTATTATTAGCCCATTTTAAAGTAAATAACCTCCAATATATAGGTAAAAAAGGCTAATTTTAACATATTTTCTACAATAAAATTATTTTTTTTCTTGTTATTATTTAAAATAAAATTTCATTAATTTAATTAATTCTATTTTATTTCATTTTTAAAAAATATATTTTTTTAGCAAATCAATATAGCTATTTTCAGAAAATTATTTCTCGAGTTAGAAATATAGACTCAGTAAAATAAGAAATATTATTTAATATTATATTAAAAAAAATAAAATAAATAAAAAAAAGGTTTTGAAACAGGTTTCGAACCTGATAGAAGAAAAAAATAAAAAATGTTTAATCAAAGATGCAAATTAAATAATATATTAATTATTTTTTTTTATATTACATTCTATCCCACCCAATATCCATAACTTAAATTAATATCTTTATAAATTAAATACAAAAAAATATTTTTTTTAGAAAAATAAAAAAATAATAAGTAAAACATAATTTTATCTTTTGTTAAATTATTATTTTTATTTTATTAATATTATTTAATTCAATAGGTATATGGACTTGTAAATCACATATTTTTTTACTATCTAATCATGTGATTTGAATGGGATTCAATTTTTTTAAGATTAGATTGAAATCTAAATTACTTCATCAGTTTTACCTTCTCTTAACAAAAATTTAACTAAATTCGATGATCAATAAATATAATTAGAAATACAACCTTATCTTATACCTACTAGTACAAATTTAGATATTTAGGTAAAATTTATTTTTATTATTCTATTAACTATTAATTATTTAATATTTTTTAGGTTTCTGTGTAAATTAGTAGCGATGCATCTATTAGTAGTACAAATACTTTATCTGTAGCTTACACGGTACCATAAATTTAGATTCTGATCTAAAATGGATCTGATATGCTTGTTAATTATAAAAACAATCTTACTCTAATTGGATTGGCACGAGATTATGAAATTCAAGATCCTAACACTTCACAAGGAATACAACTAAGTTGGCATTGCAGATCTTTGTAAGTATAAAATGGGGATAACTAATGTTACACATATAAAAAGGAAGTTTATGTACCATAAAATACTTAGAATATTACAATCGATGGTGGTACTTTCAACCCTTATTAAATCCTCAGCTTCACTATTTAAGGATCTAAAGATTCTAGAACTTCCTAGTATAGCTCTTTAATTATTTTTGCAGAGACAGATCTTCCTCCTCTCTTGGTTGTATTTGATGACCCTAGGTAATTATAACAGATTAACATAAACGAAGATATTCATGCAACTCTTATTTATGGCTCAAATGTACCTTCGGACATTCTAACTTATGCTGGAGCAATTCTCTACAATAATTTAGTTGTAGGAGTAATTAAATTTGATTATTATAAACTTAAATTTAGAATTTGGGATTATTTTTCTGATATAAAAGCAGATAATCTAATTGTTCAAATCAGATTTACTGTATATAATCCTGCCAATATAATGCCTAGTTTAAGTGTAACAAACTTTAATATAAACTTACCTCCTTCAAATTGCGTTCTTTCTGTTACTCCTTCAAGCGGTTAGGCTTTAACTACCTAATTCACTATTCAATTTAATGGTTGCGTAGCCCTTAATAATCCTATAACTTACTAATTATTCTATTATAACCAGACCTCTGATGTACTAAAAGAAATTTAAATCCCATAGAATATCCTAAGAAGATAATTACAGGATTAGAGTTTACAGTCCAAAATTATTACCAATCTCCCTTCAGGAAATATAGTAATTATGGGTCAAGCTATGGATTCTTACTTAGCTGTCTTTAATACTACTATTTAAGTGAATATTTCTCCATTCTAGGGAGATGAGCAGACATTATTGAGTTTAATAGGTTCGGCGCTTTCATAGTAAAATATAAAAGTAAATTAAATGCTCATTAATTTATGCATTATTGGTGAAGAAATATCTAAGAACACTGCTCTTTACAATCTAGATTCTATTAACTTCAGAAAGTAATTGTTAGTATAGTCAATTACAGTGCTTACGGTGAATTTTTACAAAAAATATTTAATATTACATATAAATAGAAAGATATACAAATTTGTTAATATAATCAATATTCAGTCATACAACCTTATAATTCAATGCATTTCTATAATCTTGAACTCATAGAACAAATCTCCCTCTACAAAACGGTATATGGATATAGGGTTTTATACTTGAATTGAGTATAGATAATATTTAAATAATTTTGTAAAAATTGACCGTAAGCACTGTATAAGCTATTCAAATAGGCTTTCAAGTAATTCTTTTTTGTCTACTTATGGAAATAAAATTATAGCAGCTCTTCAAGCTTCCATAAATAATAATTATCAAACCTAAAGTTATAAAGTCCTTGAATATGTTAATACAACTTTGCAAAACTCACAGCAAAAAATTGCAAATTAAAAGAATTATAATAAATTATTTAATAATAACGATATTGTTCTATAGAATTTGATTGATTGCTTTAAAATATTGAACTCAACTACCCAAGAGGCATCATAAGACTCTTTTAGATCCCTTTCTTCTAATCAAACCATGTTGCAACAACAAATGGATTTATCAGATTAAATAGGAAATCTATTAAACAACATTACCCTTCCCAATTAAGGAGACCTTTAATTACAAGGAAATTTAATCTCTATAAGCACAGAGTAAATAACATCTAAGAATCTTTAAAAATACATGTTTATTTTAAACTAGCCATCATAAAATGATTCAAACATTTATAATGTTGTCTTGACTAACTATTCTTATAACCCTTTTATTAATACTGAAGGCTTTTAGTCATATATAAATTAACTTTAAAACACGACTCCTGGTATATAAGTTTCTATAAATCCTGTGGTAAAACCGTCTATCTAAAATGTAAACAATACCTTTAGTTAAGGGCTTAATAATTCTCTTACTCTTTAATTTTCGAATATAAAACCATCAAAATATAATTTAACTTGCTTGTAGCAACAATCTTAATCAAACTGGAATCAATCAGATTGTAAATTGATTTAATCTACACTAAGTGGATCATATGTTTGTCTATGTAAAGATCAAAAACCCACTACTATAGCCGAAGATTTATAAGATCTTCTTGATAATAAAAATTTAAAAACTGCATTTGGTTCATAGGGAATATAAAATATTTCTAATTTTACAACATTCTATGAGTATGCTGTATTTTGGATTCTGAGTTCTGTTACACTAATCCAAATAGGACTCTGTATTTATGGTAATTAGCTAGATTCTAAGAATAAAATTACATTTGTAGGATCTATGTCAAAAATCAATCCAATATCTTTAGTAAATTTTGAAAATTTTGATTTAAAAATTACAGATGAATAATAGCAACTACAACTAAATTAATAAAAATAAGAATCAGATAAATTATAATAAAAGGAATCTATTGCTTTTATAAATTACTTGCATTAAAAATAATAATCTTAAAGAGCTACGCAATCAAATATAAACCTAAAAAGACCTGAATATGATTATCAAGGAAGTAAATTATTTATTTAATAATAAGAAAATGATATAAACAACCAAAAAGTTTAGAACTTTTAGTCTTTATCTGATAACCAAAGCATTTAAAGCATATATCTGGGTTCAAAAGATAATAAATAGGAATAAAAATTGGATTAACCTAACATCATTACTGAATATAAAAAAACAAATAATATTGAAGACAAAGAACAAAGTAAAGAATAATAAAAGGATATAGTTGAAATATTAAAAGGATCAAAAAATACTCAAAAATTAATGCAGACCTCTTTGTTGAAAAAGATATTAATTTTTCACAATTTTAGCAGTATTTTCTTTGTTTACAGTAGTTAAGAATCTAGACCACTAAGATTTAGCATTTTCTACTTAAGAATAATTCACTCATTAAGCATATCAACGATTTTTGATTAACAGTACAATGAAGAGTAGATTATTATAGTTTCACTTATAAACTCTGTTATTGTGATAGCAAGTGTTACGTTAATTAGATTTTTGTATAAATCTAGAAAAATATTTAAAATAGTTGCGTTTTTGGTAATGATGGGTTTACTTGTACTATATTATTATATAATTTTATCAATTGTAAGTGGTCAAATAAATGATTTCTCAAATAAAAGGATATCTTACTTTTTTATAATGTTTGGAGTAGATTTCTTGATCTTATCAACATTAATCTCTATAATTAACATATTTGCATTTATTAAAATAGTTAAAAATGCAATTAAAAATAAATATATATTAAAATTATTAAGTTTATTATAAATATAAGATATTTTAGAAAATTTAGCTTTGTGATTTTCTAAATAAAAGTTTCATTATTGTTTGTCTTTATGTTAGTTTAAGATATGAACATTTAATATTTTAATTTCTGTAATGCATAGATCATGAAATTTTATGAAAATGTATAAATTTAGGAAAGTATATTCGAAATATCTTAGTCTTTAAAAATTACCATGGTTGGTTTTTTATATTTTCCAAAATATTAAATAATAATTGTAAAAATTGTTAATTTTAGAGATTTTAAAAAATTTTCTTTAAAAAAATAACATAAATAAAAGTTTTAAGTATTTTGATTATTTTTCGTAAGCATTTTATAATCAAATATAAAGAAATGAATTAAGATGAAGAATAATAAAATGTTCATATTTAATTAACTTATTAATTAATATAAAAATCATTTGAAATATCACAAATCATGCTATAATTAATGGTTGGTTTGTGATATTTTAAATAAAAAAAAGAGCAGCTATATTTATTAAACAATTTTCAATAATTTAAATTAAATTCAATTAGGCATACAGCTTGATCTTATAGCTGCTGTTAATATAAATTTAGATATTATTTTTTTAAAGGTATTAATTATTAAATTTTTAATGTTTTTTAGGTCACTCTGTAAACATAGCAGTGATACATTTATTATTAATTCAAATAATATATTTTTTCCTTATACGCTATTATTACTTTAGATTCTGATCAAAGGTAGTAGACATTATTGAGTTTATTTGATTCAGCTCTTTAATAGCTAAGTACAAAAATAAATTAAATCTAGTCAATTTATAATTTTGGTAGCGGAATAGCTAAAAATACTGACTGCTCTTTTCAATCTAGATTCAGTTAATTTAAAAAAGTAATTATAAGTCTACGCAATTATAAGCTAAAAAGATATACTTTAGAATAATTCTTTTTTACTATCTATGCAAATAAAATTATATCAGCTCTTCAAGTCAATTCTAAAGTTAAAGAGAGCGTCCTTAATTAAATTACCATGATTTTATAAAATTCACAACAAAAAAGTGAAAATTAATTAAGCAAACATAATAAATTATTTAATAATAGCGACAGGTTTTTTTAGAGTTTAATTGATTGCTTTAAAATATTGAACTCTGCTACCTAAATACTTTAGTGGCTTATTAGCAATACTTAATCACAAACTATGGTGCAAAAACAAATTGATTTATATGACTAAATAGGAAATCTGCTAAACAAAATTATCCTTCCCAACTAAGTAGAGCTTCTACAACAAGGAAATCTAATCTCTAAGATCATTATAAACAACATCTAAGAATCTTTTAAAATGCGTTATCTTTTAACTAGCTAGAATAGAATTATTCAAATATATATAATGCTGTACTGACTAGCTATTCTGCTAATCCTTTTATTCAAACTGATTGCTTTTAATAATAATTTAACTTTAAAAACAAGTGCTGATATATAAATTAATATAAATTTTGTGGTAAATATCGCCTTTAGTTAAGAATTTAATAATTTAATTACGCATAAATTTTTGAACATAAAATCATCTAAAATTTAATACTATTTGCTTTTAGCCATAATCTTAATCAAAATGCACTCAATAAGACTGTAAATTAATTTATTTAGCGAAACTAGCTCATATGCATGCATGCGTTTGTAAAAATCAAAAACCAGCTTTGAAGATATTTTATAAATAGATATTCATGATAATAAACATTTAAAAACTATATTTGCCTCTATATAATATTTGTAAATTTAAAACATTCTACGAGTATGCAATATTTTTAAATTTTAGTTCAGTTATATTAATCGAAATATAATTGTTTTTATGGTAAAACGCATGTTTCTAAGATTAATTTCATTTGTAATATCTATGACAAAAGATAATATACATTAGATAGTCAGAGACCTTACAGAATATAAAATCATCTAAATTTAATATTATTTGCTTTTAGCCATAATATTAATCAAAATGCACTCAATAAGACTATAAATTAATTTATTTAGCAAAACTAGCTCATACGCATGCGTTTGTAAAAATCAAAAACCCACAGCTTTGAAGATGATTTATAAATAGATATTCATGATAATAAACATTTAAAACCTATATTTGCATCTATAAAATATTTCTAAATTTAAAACATTCTACAAGTATGCAATATTTTTAAATTTTAGTTCAGTTATATTAATCAAATTGTTTTTATGGTAGAACGCAAGATTCTAAGAATAAATTGCATTTGTACTATCTATGACAAAAGATAATATATATTAGATAGTCAGAGGCCTTACAAAATATAAAATCATCTAAATTTAATATTATTTGCTTTTAGCCATAATCTTTCTAAATCAAAATACACTCAGTTAGACTGTAAATTGATTCATTTAGCAAAACTATCTCATAACATTCGATTGTAAAAATCAAAAATCCACAGCTTTGAAGATGATTTACAAGATAGATATTCATGATAATAAACATTTAAAAACTATATTTGCCTTTGGGAATATAAAATATTTCTAAATTTAAAACATTCTACTAGTATGAAATATTTTTAAATTTTAGTTCAGTTATATTAATCAAATTGTTTTTATGGTAGAACGCACGATTCTAAGAATAAATTGCATTTGTACTATCTATGACAAAAGATAACATATATTAGATAGTCAGAGACCTTACTCAACCTCTATTTTTTTGAGGAATTACAGAAAATATGTAAAAAAAAAATAATTTATTTTTGAAATTATAATAAATTAAATTATTAATTCATTATAATTCTATTATAATATATAAAAAACAGATTTTTATAAATAACTAAAAATCAATTTCATTATCAGTAACATCCAAACGACTGAATTTTTGAATGGCATTTTGCTATAAACTACTTTACAATAATAGATTTAATTTAAAAATAATATTTAATGGATAAAATTACAAAATATCAAATAAAAAACGAGTTAATCTATGGTTTCAAATCAATAAAAAGAACGAACCATCAAATATTAATGATGATTTTGAGAGAGTAATTTAATACTTGAATATTGATTGATTATTTTTTAATGGTTTCAATGTAAATTATTCTTACTAAAATTCTTTGTATCTTCCTAAGAAGTAATTTAAAAGAAACAAATTATATACATAAGAAAAGTGATAAATATATTGCAGTCAAATTGTAAATAAAAGTAAATTATATTCATATTAATTTATGTTATAAATAGTGATTAACTTGCTACTTTAAATCAAAAATAGAAACAAATAAAAAGTAAATTAATTGTAATTGATAATTATTAAGAAAGAATTCCTTGAAAACTTTTAAAAACCATTTAATATAATTAGTAAATAACACTAATTAATTTCCATCAAGCTTATCAAAGTTTTGAGCAAAAATGTTAATATTTTGTAAGGATAATCTTTCTTTTTTATTCATTAAATTAATGATATATGTAAATATTTATAGGCATTTTGCTTGCTTTAAAAATAGTCTAAGGATAGGATTGCTCATTCCTTCTCTCATAACCTAAACCAACCACTGAACCTTTGAGTAAATTTTAAATTCTAAAGTTATAAACGCAACCAACTATTAAAATAAATGAAATTTAGGCTACTCATGCATAATTAGTACATCTAAAGTTTTCGATGCTGCTTTAATTTCAGATAAAAGGACGTATAACTTAGGGCAAGCTAATTTAGAAAATGGCTCTTTCAGCGAGGTATTTGTATCTACTAATTCACCTTAATGTACTCTTATTAAAATAAGAACTCCATTACAACCAAGCGTATATTTTGAGATTAATGGAGATAGCATGTTATAGTATATAAATAATATATACATAAGCTTTGATTATTTATGTAATGAACCTTAAAGATTAAATATTACTTCAAGATGGAATTCATAAGAGTAATAAACTATATCTTTCAATTTTAAAGATTAGAACTTTCCATTACTACCTGATTGCCCTGCTTTACCTAGTAAAAATATATTCGTAAATATAGATTTGACTAGCTTAACAAATAAATTTAGTTCAAGTACCATTTTTATTACTCAATTAAGATAAGATAATACACCGACTATAATTTTTATTACAAATCTATAGGTTCTGATTTACTACAAAGTAAATTTTATTGATTTTTTCATTTTAGAAGTTATTTTTTACTCATAGTCATTATTTTAACATAAATGCTAGCAAAGTTCCAGCTTATTATTTTATTCAGAACTTTATCTGTTAGTTTTTATATATTTTTTATTAAATTTATTTATTTTTGCTGTACTTTTAAACAACTTAGTTTATTTTTTAGCCATTTTAATAGCCACTAATTATTTAATTAGATAATTTGAATATATTATTATGTCTTTTGTTTTTAGATGTAATCATTTTCTTTTAAAATATTTAATAGTGTCCGATTGGCTGCATGGGTGACTGTCCTTCGGGGATTTGCCAATCTTGCTAAAGCGGCCACGATCTTATTAGTGGTTCGTGTGTATTAAAGTGTGGTTAAAGATAATACTTGAAAGTAGAGGCCTCTTCATAATAAACTTGCTAACCCTGTCTTACTCATTGCAATGTATGTGCTAATGGGAATACTTGTTCAAATTGTGATAGTGGTTATACTTACGCTTTCGTTAATGGTTCATTTTAGTGTTATCCGTCATGTACCTAACCTAGCCAGTATATTGATCTAAAAGGTAATTGCCTAAACTGTATGAAATATTGCAGCAATTGTGACACAGCAACTATTTGTACGGCTTGTATTACAGGATTCACCTTGAGTGCTAATAATGCTTCTTGTTAATGTAACGGTTATATTAACAATAATCAATGCCTTCCTTGTACTTCTCCTTGTTAAACTTGTAATGATAACTCAATTACAAGCTGCCAATCCTGTATTAGTAATTACTACCTTGTTAAAGATTATCCAAATTAATCATAATCTTAATGTCTTTAAATATGCCCTAATAACTATTAACTAATCAATAATACTTGCTAATTATGTATTTAGACTATTTACAGCAGTTGTTTTAATTGCCCTAGTACTTGTAGATCTTGCTCTCCATCTTAGATTAATAAGTGTTAAGATTGTTATCCTGGAATGCAGCTTAATAGTAATGGTTTATGCGAACCTTAGCCCTAAACCGGACTATAAGTAGATAGTAGAAATCTCAAATTTTATTATTGTAGCTAAAATAATATAGCTGTTGTTTAGGCTACTTTTTCAAGCTCAAGTCCAACATTAATTCTGGAATTCGGAATTAAATTAGTTAGTATACCTGGGCTACAATGCAATTAAATATTTGACTCTGTTACGCTAAATTTGCTAGGCTCTAGTACATGCTCTACCAATTTATCATAAATCATAGTGACATTAAGTATATTTTATTAAATAATGAATTCAATATTAATATAATATATTCTTAAAAATAGGTTAAGATGCTAATTTAATGGTTAACTAAGTCATAACTATAACTACCACTGCTTAGATACTTTAATTCTAAGGAGTTAGTTCAAAAATTGATACAATTTATTTGATTTCTTATGTTTAGCAACCAGTTACTCCTTAAGTGAATGTTCTATACAATTAAGTTGTAAATTCTTGTAATGACATCTAATTCTAAATTTAAACACCATAAAATGATGCAGGAAGAGGTTTCTTAAATATAAAATGGATATTATCTAACCCATAAAATTTCAGTTAAATAGTTATGCTGACCTTATTAGATATTATAACAACAGCTAACGATAATCAAAGTTTTACTTTGTTTATCCCAAAATAAACTATTCCCGCAAATACTGACATATCTATTAAGATCGCCTACACTCTCAAAGTCTCTTAAAGCAACACCTTGTCTTTTACAACCACATATTAATAAAAGAAGCAAATTATTATTAGCCCATTTTAAAGTAAATAACCTCCAATATATAGGTAAAAAAAGCTAATTTCACATATTTTCTACAATAAAGTTATTTTTTTCTTGTTATTATTTATAATAAAAATTTCAATAATTTAATTAATTCTATTTTATTTCATTTTTAAAAAATATTTTTTTTTAGCAAATCAATAGTAATAATTTTTTAAATTAAAAAAATTTTAAATGAAATAATATATTAATTATTTTTTTTATATTACATTCTACCCCACCCAATATATCCATAACTTAAATTAATATCTTTATAAATTAAATATTAAAAAATATTTTTTTTTAGAAAAATAAAAAAATAATAAGTAAAACAGAATTTTATCTTTTGTTAAATTATTATTTTTATTTTATTTATATTATTTAATTCAATAGGTATATGGACTTGTAAATCACATATTTTTTTACTATCTAATCATGTGATTTGAATGGGATTCAATTTTTTTAGGATTAGATTGAAATCTAAATTACTTCATCAGCTCTACCTTCTCTTAACAAAAGTTTAACTAAATTCGATGATCAATAAATATAATTAGAAATACAACCTTATGCTATACCTCCTAGTACAAATTTAGATATTTAGGTAAAATTTATTTTTATTATTCTATTAACTATTAATTATTTAATATTTGTTAGGTTTCGGTGTAAATTAGTAGCGATACATCTATTAGTAGTACAAATACTTTATCTGTAGCTTACACGGTACCATAACTTTAGATTCTGATCTAAAATGGAGCTGATATGCTTGTTAATTATAAAAACAATCTTACTCTAATTGGATTGGCACGAGATTATGAAATTCAAGATCCTAACACTTCACAAGGAATACAACTAAGTTGGCATTGCAGATCTTTGCAAGCATAAAATGGGGATAACTAATGTTACACATATAAAAAGGAAGTTTATGTACCATAAAATACTTAGAATATTACAATCGATGGTGGTACTTTCAACCCTTATTAAATCCTCAGCTTCACTATTTAAGGATCTAAAGATTCTAGAACTTCCTAGTATAGCTCTTTAATTATTTTTGCAGAGACAGATCTTCCTCCTCTCTTGGTTGTATTTGATGACCCTAGGTAATTATAACAGATTAACATAAACGAAGATATTCATGCAACTCTTATTTATGGCTCAAATGTACCTTCGGACATTCTAACTTATGCTGGAGCAATTCTCTACAATAATTTAGTTGTAGGAGTAATTAAATTTGATTATTATAAACTTAAATTTAGAATTTGGGATTATTTTTCTGATATAAAAGCAGATAATATAATTGTTCAAATCAGATTTACTGTATATAATCCTGCCAATATAATGCCTAGTTTAAGTGTAACAAACTTTAATATAAACTTACCTCCTTCAAATTGTGTTCTTTCTGTTACTCCTTCAAGTGGTCAGGCTTTAACTACCTAATTCACTATTCAATTTAATGGTTGCGTAGCCCTTAATAATCCTATAACTTACTAATTATTCTATTATAACCAGACCTCTGATGTACAAAAAGAAATTTAAATCCCTTAAAATATCCTAAGAAGATAATTACAGGATTAGAGTTTACAGTCCAAAATTATTACCAATCTCCCTTCAGGAAATATAGTAATTATGGGTCAAGCTATGGATTCTTACTTAGCTGTCTTTAATACTACTATATAAGTGAATGTTTCTCCATTCTAGGGAGATGAGCAGACATTATTGAGTTTAATAGGTTCGGCGCTTTCATAGTAAAATATAAAAGTAAATTAAATGTTCATTAATTTATGCATTATTGGTGAAGAAATAACTAAGAGCACTGCTCTTTACAATCTAGATTCTATTAACTTCAGAAAGTAAATGTTAGTATAGTCGATTATAAGCTATTCAAATAGGCTTTAGAGTAATTCTTTTTTGTCTACTTATGGAAATAAAGTTATAGCAGCTCTTCAAGCTTCCATAAATAATAATTATCAAACTTAAAGTTATAAAGTCCTTGACTATGTTAGTACAACTTTGCAAAACTCACAGCAAAAAATTGCAAATTAAAACAATAATAATAAATTATTTTAGAATAACGATATTGTTCTTTAGAATTTGATTGATTGCTTTAAAATATTGAACTCAACTACCCAAGAAGCATTATAAACGCTTTAGTAGCAAAGTAACAATAATGGTAAAAGACATTTAAAAAATTAAGAAGATTATTCAGACTCTTTTAGATCCCTTTCTTCTAATCAAACCATGTTGCAACAACAAATTGATTTATCAGACTAAATAGGAAATCTATTAAACAACATTACCCTTCCCAATTAAGGAGACCTTTAATTACAAGGAAATTTAATCTCTATAAGCACAGAGTCAATAACATCTAAGAATCTTTAAAAATACATGTTTATTTAAAACTAGCCATCATAAAATGATTCAAACATTTATAATGTTGTCTTGACTAACTATTCTTATAACCCTTTTATTAATACAGAAGGCTTTTATTCATATATAAATTAACTTTAAAACACGACTCCTGGTATATAAATTTCTATAAATTCTGTGGTAAAACCGTCTATCTAAAATGTAAACAATACCTTTAGTTAAGGGCTTAATAATTCTCTTACTCTTTAATTTTCGAATATCAAACCATCAAAATATAATTTAACTTGCTTGTAGCAACAATCTTAATCAAACTGGACTCAATCAGATTGTAAATTGATTTAATCTACCCTAAGTGGATCATATGTTTGTCTATGTAAAGATCAAAAACCCACTACTATAGCAGAAGATTTATAAGATCTTCTTGATAATAAAAATTTAAAAACTGCATTTGGTTAATAGGGAATATAAAATATTTCTAATTTTACAACATTCTATGAATATGCTGTATTTTGGATTCTGAGTTCAGTTACACTAATCCAAATAGGACTCTGTATTTATAGTAATACACTAGATTCTAAGAATAAAATTACATTTGTAGGATCTATGTCAAAAATCAATCCAATATCTTTAGCAAATTTTGAAAATTTTGATTAAAAAATTACAGATGAGTAAAATCAACTACAACTAAATTAATAAAAATAAGAATCAGATAAATTATAATAAAAGGAATCGACTGTTTTTATAAATTACTTGCAATCAAAATAAGAATCTTAAAGAGCTACGCAATCAAATATAAATCTAAAAAGACCTGATGATAATTATCAAGGAAGTAAATTATTTGTTTAATAATAAGAAAATGATATAAACAACCAAAAAGTTTAGAACTTGTAGTCTTTATCTGATAACCAAAGCATTTAAAGCATATATCTGAGTTCAAAAGATAATAAATAGGAATAAAAATTGGATTAACAGAACATCATTACTGAATAAGCTAATGATAAAAAAACAAATAATATTGAAGACAAAGGCAAACAAAGTAAAGAATAATAAAAGGATATAGTTGAAATATTAAAAGGATCAAAAAATACTCAAAAATTAATGCAGACCTCTTTGTTGAAAAAAATATTAATTTTTCACAATTTTAGCAGTATTTTCTTTGTTTACAGTAGTTAAGAATCTAGACCACTAAGATTTAGCATTTTCTACTTAAGAGTAATTCACTCATTAAGCATATCAACGATTTTTGATTAACAGTACAATGAAGAGTAGATTATTATAGTTTCACTTATAAACTCTGTTATTCTGATAGTAAGTGTTTCGTTAATTAGATTTTTGTATAAATCTAGAAAAGTATTTAAAATAGTTGCTTTTTTGGTAATGATGGGTTTGCTTATACTATATTATTATATAATTTTATCAATTGTGAGCGGTCAATCAAATGATTTCTCAAATAAAAGGATATCTTCCTTTTTTATAATGTTTGGAGTAGATTTCTTCATCTTATAAACATTAGTCTCTATAATTAACATATATGCATTTATTAAAATAGTTAAAAATGCAATTAAAAACAAATTTATATTAAAATTATTAAGTTTATTATAAATATAAGATATTTTAGAAAATTTAGCTTTGTGATGTTCTAAATAAAAGTTTCATTATTGTTTGTCTTTATGTTAGTTTATAATATGAACATTTAATATGTTAATTTTTGTAATGCATAGATCATGAAATTTTATGAATCTTGAGTAAGGTAAACTATATCTCAAAATGCATAAATTTAGGAAAGTATTTTCGAATTATTTTAGTTTTTAAAAATTACCATGGTTTTTTATATTTTCCAAAATATTAAATAATAATTGTAACCGACCCCAGACCCAATCTAAAAAATTTTATGTATGCCCCGTGGGGCAGTTGTCTCATTTTATATTATATATTTTTATTCAATCAGATTTAATTACTTTTTTGAATTTTCTTATTTCTACTTAGCTTAACTAAACAATTAATTAATTAAAAACGAATGTGTGTAATTAAATTCGATTTACTTATATAGTCGTTTCCAAAAGACGAAATTTTTGAATGGCATTTTGCTATAAATCCAATTAGGCATACAGCCTGATCTTATAGCTATTAATATAAATTTAGATATAATTTTTTTAAAGGTATTAATTATTAAATATTTAATATTTTTTAGGTCACTGTGTAAACTATCAGTGATACATTTATTATTAATTCAAATAATCTATTTTTTCCTTATACACTATCATTACTTTAGATTCTGATCAAAGGTAGACACTATTGAGTTTATTTGATTCAGCTCTTTAATATCTAAGTACAAAAATAAATTAAATATAATCAATTTATGTGTTTTTGGTAGCGGAATAGCTAAGAATACTGACTGCTCTTTTCAATCTAGATTCAGTTAATTAAAAAAGTAATTATTTGTCGACGCAATTATAAGCTAAAAAGATATACTTTAGAATAATTATTTTTGGCTATCTATGCAAATAAAATTATAGCAGCTCTTCAAGTCAATTCTAAAGTTAATAAGAGCATCCTTAATTAAACTACCATAATTTTATAAAATTCACAACAAAAAAGTGAAAATTAATAAAGCAAACATAATAAACTATTTAATAATAGTGACATATTTTTTTAGAGTTTAATTGATTGCTTTAAAATATTGAAATCTACTACCTAAATACTTTAGTGGCTTATTAGAAATACTTTATCACAAACTACGGTGCAAAAACAAATGGATTTATATGACTTAAAAGGAAATCTACTAAACAAAATTATCCTTCCCAACTAAGTAGAGCTTCTACTACAACGAAATTTAATATCTTAGCACATTATAAACGATATCTAAGAATCTTTTAAAATACGTTATCTTTTAACTAGCTATAATAAAATAATTCAAATATATATAATGCTGTACTGAATAGCTATTCTGATAATCCTTTTATTCAAACTGATTGCATTTAATAATAATTTAACCTTAAAAACAAGTCCTGATTTATAAATTTCTATAAATCTTGTGGTAAATATCTCCTCAAGTTAAGGATTTAATAATTTAATTATGCATTAATTTTTGAAAATAAAAACATCTAAATTTAATATAATTTGCTTTTAGCCGTAATCATAATCAAAATGCACTCAGTAAGACTGTAAATTGATTTATTTAGTCAAATTAACTCATATACATTTGTTTGTAAAAATCAAAAACCCACAGCTTTGAAGATGATTTATAAGATAGATATTCGTGATAATAAACATTTAAAAACTATATTTGCCTCTGAAAATATAAAATATTTCTAAATTTAAAACATTCTACGAGTATGCAATATTTTTAAATTTTAGTTCAGTTACATTAATCGAAATAGAATTGTGTTTATGGTAAAACGCACAATTCAAAGAATAAATTGCATTTGTAATATCTATGACAAAAGATAATCCAATATCTTTGTGAATTTTGATAATTTTAATTAAAAATTTGCAGATGAATAATATCAACTACAATTAATTACATTAATAAAAATAAGACTAAAAATAAAAGGAATTGACTATTTGCATAGATTTCTTCAGTAATAATAACAATAATCTTAATTAAAGAGAAAAGAAATCAAATATAAACCTAAAAAAACACGATTATGATTATAAAGAAGTAAGTTATTGTTTGATGATAAAAAAAAGATATATGTAATCTTTATCTGATAGCCTAAGCATTTAGTGAATATATCTCAATTCAAAAGATAATAAATAATTTTTACATTTTTATTTGTATTTTGTTTGGTTTTAGATATGAACGTTTAACATTTTAATTAATTACCTTACAAAAATCTAAAATATTATTGTAAAAATTAATTTTAAATTTTAGAGATTTTTTATTCAATAATTTAGCTAAATTAAAAATTTTGATGTAAAAAAATAATTTATTTTTGAAATTATAATAAATTAAATTATTAATTATAATTCTATTTTAAAATACAAAAATCAGATTTTTTAATAAATAACTAAAAAATCTATTTCATAATAAGTGACATATAAACGATAGAATTTTTGAATGGCATTTTGCTATAAACTAATTTACAATAATAGATTTAATTTAAAAATAATATTTAATAGATAAAATTAAAAAATTAGTATTTTTAAAATTAAAATAATTTATAGCTTAAAAATGTAAGTGATATAAAATAAATATATCAAATAAATAATGAGTTAATTTATGGTTTCAAATCAGTAAAAAGATCGAACCATCAAATATTAATGATGATTTAGAGAGAATTTAATATTTGGATATTGATTGATTGATTTTTTAATGGTTACAATGTAAATTTTTCTTTCTAAAATTCTCTGTATCTTCCTTAGATATTATTTAAAAGAAAAAATTATATATGTAAGAAAAGTGATATATATTGCAGTTAAATTCTAAATTAAAGTAAATTATATTCATATTAATTTATGTTATAAATAGTGATTAACTTGCTACTTTAAATCAAAAATAGAAACAAATAAAAAGGAAATTAATTGTAATAATTGATAATTATTAAGAAAGAATTCTTTGAAAACTTTAAAAAACCAATTAATTAAATTAGTAAATAACACTAATCAATTTCCATCAAGCTAATCAAAGTTTTGAGCAAAAATGTTAATATTTTGTAAGGATAATCTTTCATTTTTATTCATTAAATTAATGATAAATGTAAATATTTATAGGCATTTTGCTTGCTTTAAAAATCGTCTAAGCATAGGATTGCTCATTCCTTCTCTAAAAAACTTAACCAACTACTACACCTCTGGGTAAATTTTAAATTCTAAAATTATAAACGCAATTAACTATTAAAACTTAAATGAAATTTAGGCTACTCCTGCAAAATTAATACATCTGTAAATTTCAGTGATGCTTAAATTTAAGATACAACCAAGTATAAATTAAGGGCAGCTAATTTTTATGGCAATGTCACGGGCGCAATAGTTAGTATTAGATAACCTACGTGTGATAATTTAATTTAAACAAATGATCAAAATTATCAAAGCATAAATTTTGAGATTAATGGAGATAGCACGTTATAGTATATAAATAATATATACATAAGCTTTAATTTATATAGCCCCATTAAACCTGTATTATTAAATTTTACTTCAAGTTGGAATTCATAAGCGTAATAAACTCTATCTTTAAATGTTTCAGATTACCCCCGTGATTAACCACCTACTTGCCATTATTTTCGTGTATAAAATGTATTCGCAAATATAGATTTGACTAGCTTAACAAATAAATTTAGTTCAAGTTCCATTCTTATTACTAGATTTTTAGATTAAACTAATATGGCTTTAATTTGGGTTTCAAATTTATAGGTTCTGATTTACTACAAAGTAAATTTTATTGATTTTTTTATTTTAGAAGTTATTTTTTACTCATAGTCATTTTTTTAACATAAATGTTATATATTTTTTTTATAAAATTAATTTATTTTCGCTGTACTTTTAAACAATTTAGTTTATTTTTTAGCCATTTTAATAGCCACTAATTATTTAATTAGATAATTTGAATATATTATTATGTCTTTTGTTTTTAGATGTAATCATTTCTTTTAAAATATTTAAAAGTGTCCGATTGGATGCATGGGTGATTGTCCTTCGGGGAATTGCCAATCTTGTTAAAGCGGCTACGATCTTATCAGTGGTTCGTGTGTATTAAAGTGCGGTTAAAGATAATACTCGAAAGTAGTAGATGCCTCTTCATAATAAACTTGCTAACCCTGTCTTACTAATTGCAATTTATGTTCTAATGGGAGTACTTGTACAAATTGTGATAGTGGTTATACTTATGCTGTCGTTAATGGTTCAAATTAGTGCTATCCATCTTGTACCTAACCTAACCAGTATATTGATCCATAAGGTAATTGCCAAAACTGTATGTAATATTGCAGCAATTGCAGCACAGCAACTTATTGTACAGCTTGTTTTACAGGATTCATTTTGAATGCTAACAATTCTTCTTGTTAATGTAACGGTTATATTAACAATAATCAATGCCTTCCTTGTACTTCTCCTTGCTAAACTTGTACTGATAGCTCAATTTCAAGCTGCCAATCCTGTATAAATAATTACTACCTTGTTAAAGATTATCCAAATTAGTCTTAATCTTAATGTCTTTAAATATGCCCTAATAACTATTAACTAATCAATAATACTTGCAAATTATGTATTTAGACTATTTACAACAGTTGTTTTAATTGCCCTAGTACTTGTAGATCTTGCTCTCCATCTTAGACTAACAAGTGTTAAGATTGTTATCCTGGAATGCAGCTTAATAGTAATAATTTATGCGAACCTTCGCCATAACCCGGACTATAAGTAGATAGTAGAAATCTCAACTTTTATTATTGTAGCTAAAATAATATAGCAGTTGTTTAGGCTACTTTTTCAAGCTCAAGTCCAACATTAACTCTGGAATTCGGAATTAATTTAGTTCCTATACCTGGGCTATAATGTAATTAAATATTTGACGCTGTTACGCTAAATTTGCTAGGCTCTAGTACATGCTCTATCAATTTATCATAAATCATTGTCACATTAAGTATATTTTATTAAAAGTTGAATTCAATATTAATATAATATATTCTTAAAAATAGGTTAAGATGCTAATTTAATGGTTAACTAAGTCATAACTATAACTACCACTGCTTAGATACTTTAATTCTAAGGAGTTAGTTCAAAAATTGATACAATTTATTTGATTTCTTATGTTTAGCAACCAGTTACTCCTTAAGTGAATGTTCTATACAATTAAGTTGTAAATTCTTGTAATGACATCTAATTCTAAATTTAAACACCATAAAATGATGCAGGAAGAGGTTTCTTAAATATAAAATGGATATTATCTAACCCGTAAAATTTCAGTTAAACAGTTATGCTGACCTTATTAGATATTATAACTACAGCTAATGATAATCAAAATTTTACTTTGTTTATCCCAAAATAAACTATTCCCGCAAATACTGACATATCTATTAAGATCTCCTACACTCTCAAAGTCTCTTAAAGCAACACCTTGTCTTTTACAACCACATATTAATAAAAGAAGCAAATTTTTATAAGCCAAATTTAAAATAATTATCCTCCAATATATAGGTAAAAAAAATATTTACAAAAATAAAATTATTTTTTTCTTGTTATTATCTATGCAAATTAAATAATAAATTAATTATTATATTACATTCTATCCCTCCCAATATCCATAACTTAAATTAATATCTTTATAAATTAAATATTAAAAAATATTTTTTTAGAAAAATAAAAAAATAATAAGTAAAACATAATTTTATCTTTTGTTAAATTATTATTTTTATTTTATTTATTTAATTCAATAGGTATATAGACTTGTAAATCACATATTTTTTTACTATCTAATCATGTGATTTGAATGGGATTCAATATTTTTAAGATTAGATTGAAATCTAAATTACTTCATCAGCTCTACCTTCTCTTAACAAAAGTTTAACTAAATTCAATGAACCATAAATATTATTAGAAGTACAACCTTATGCTATACCTGCTAGTATAAATTTAGATATTTAGGTAAAATTTATTTTTATTATGCTATTAACTATTAATTATTTAATATTTTTTAGGTTTCTGTGTAAATTAGTAGCGATGCATCTATTAGTAATACAAATACTTTATCTGTACCTTACACGGTAACATAACTTTAGACTCTGATCTAAAATGGATCTGATATGCTTGTTAATTATAAAAACAATCTTACTCTAATTGGATTGGCACGAGATTATGAAATTTAAGATCCTAACACTTCACAAGGAATACAACTAAGTTGGCATTGCAGATCTTTGTAAGTATAAAATGGGGATAATTAATGTTACACATATAAAAAGGAAGTTTATGTACCATAAAATACTTAGAATATTACAATCGATGGTGGTACTTTCAACCCTTATTAAATCCTCAGCTTCACTATTTAAGGATCTAAAGATTCTAGAACTTCCTAGTATAGCTCTTTAATTATTTTCGCAGAGACGGATCTTCCTCCTCTCTTGGTTGTATTTGATGACCCTAGGTAATTATAATAGATTAACATAAACGAAGATATTCATGCAACTCTTATTTATGGCTCAAATGTACCTTCGGACATTCTAACTTATGCTGGAGCAATTCTCTACAATAATTTAGTTGTAGGAGTAATTAAATTTGATTATTATAAACTTAAATTTAGAATTTGGGATTATTTTTCTGATATAAAAGCAGATAATATAATTGTTCAAATCAGATTTACTGTATATAACCCTGCCAATATAATGCCTAGTTTAAGTGTAACAAACTTTAATATAAACTTAGCTCCTTCAAATTGTGTTCTTTCTGTTACTCCTTCAAGTGGTCAGGCTTTAACTACCTAATTCACTATTCAATTTAATGGTTGCGTAGCCCTTAATAATCCTATAACTTACTAATTATTCTATTATAACCAGACCTCTGATGCTTTAAAAGAAATTTAAATCCCTTAAAATATCCTAAGAAGATAATTACAGGATTAGAGTTTACAGTCCAAAATTATTACCAATCTCCCTTCAGGAAATATAGTAATTATGGGTCAAGCTATGGATTCTTACTTAGCTGTCTTTAATACTACTATTTAAGTGAATGTTTCTCCATTCTAGGGAGATGAGTAGACATTATTGAGTTTAATAGGTTCGGCACTTTCATAGTAAAATATAAAAGTAAATTAAATGCTCATTAATTTATGCATTATTGGTGAAGAAATAACTAAGAACACTGCTCTTTACAATCTAGATTCTATTAACTTCAGAAAGTAAATGTTAGTATAGTCGATTATAAGCTATTCAAATAGGCTTTAGAGTAATTCTTTTTTGTCTACTTATGGAAATAAAGTTGTAGCAGCTCTTCAAGCTTCCATAAATAATAATTATCAAACTTAAAGTTATAAAGTCCTTGACTATGTTAATACAACTTTACAAAATTCACAGCAAAAAATTGCAAATTAAAACAATAATAATAAATTATTTAACAATAACGATATTGTTCTATAGAATTTGATTGATTGCTTTAAAATGTTGAACTCAACTACCCAAGAGGCATCATAAGACTCTTTTAAATCCCTTTCTTCTAATCAAACCATGTTGCAACAACAAATGGATTTATCAGACTAAATAGGAAATCTATTAAACAAAATTACCCTTCCCAATTAAGGAGACCTTTAATTACAAGGAAATTTAATCTCTATAAGCACAGAGTAAATAACATCTAAGAATCTTTAAAAATACATGTTTATATAAAACTAGCCATCATAAAATGATTCAAACATTTATAATGTTGTCTTGACTAACTATTCTAATAACCCTTTTATTAATACTGAAGGCTTTTAGTCATATATAAATTAACTTTAAAACACGACTCCTGGTATATAAGTTTCTATAAATTCTGTGGTAAAACCATTTATCTAAAATACAAATAATGCCACAGTTAGTTAAGAGTTTAATAATTCTCTTAGTCTCTAATTTTCGAATATTAAACCATCAAAATATAATTTAACTTGCTTGTAGCAATAATCTTAATCTAACTGGACTCAATCAGATTGTAAATTGATTTAATCTACCCTAATTGGATCATATACCTGTGTTTGTAAAAATCAAAATCCCACAACAATTATAGAAAATTTAAAAGATCTTCTTGATAATAAAAATTTAAAAACTGCATTTGGTTCATAGGGAATATAAAATATTTCTAATTTTACAACATTCTATGAGTATGCTATATTTTGGATTCTTAGTTCAGTTACACTAATCCAAATAGGACTCTGCATTTATGGTCATTTGCTAGATTTTAAGAATTAAATTACATTTGTAGGATCTATGTCAAAAATCAATCCAATATCTTTAGCAAATTTTGAAAATTTTGATTAAAAAGTTACAGATAAGTAAAATCAACTGCAACTAAATTTATAAAAATAAGAATCAGATAAATTATAATAAAAGGAATCGACTGTTTTTATAAATTACTTGCAATCAAAATAAGAATCTTAAAGAGCTACGCAATCAAATATAAACCTAAAAAGACCTGAATATGATTATCAAGGAAGTAAATTATTTATTTAATAATAAGAAAATGATATAAACAACCAAAAAGTTTAGAACTTATTGTCTTTACCTGATAACCAAAGCATTTAAAGCCTATATCTGACTTCAAAAGATAATAAATAGGAATAAAAATTGGATTAACCCAACATCATTACTGAAAATAAAAAAACAAATAATATTGAAGACAAAGGCAAACAAAATAAAGAAGAATAAAAGGATATAGTTGAAATATTAAAAGGATCAAAAAATACTCAAAAATTAATGGAGACCTCTTTGTTGAAAAAGATATTAATTTTTCACAATTTTAGCAGTATTTTCTTTGTTTACAGTAATTAAGAATCTAGACCACTAAGATTTAGCATTTTCTACTTAAGAGTAATTCACTCATTAAGCATATCAACAATATTTGATTAACAGTACAATTAAGAGTAGATTATTATAGTTTCACTTATAAACTCTTCTATTGTGATAGCAAGTGTTACGTTAATTAGATTTTTGTATACATCTAGAAAAATATTTAAAATAGTTGCTTTTTTGATAACGATAGGTTTGCTTGCACTATATTATTATATCATTATATCAATTGTGAGCGGTCAATCAAATGATTTCTCAAATAAAAGGATATCTTCCTTTTTTATAATGTTTGGAGTAGATTTCTTGATCTTATCAACATTAGTCTCTATAATTAACATAATTGCATTTATTAAAATAGTTAAAAATGTAATTAAAAACAAATTTATATTAAAATTATTAAGTTTATTATAAATATAAGATATTTTAGAAAATTTAGTTTTGTGACTTTATAAATAAAAGTTTTATTTTTTTTGTCTTTTTGTTAGTTTAAATATGAACTTTTAATCTGTTAATTTCTGTAATACATAGATCATAAAAATTTTATGAATTTTGAATAAAGTAAATTACTTGCAAAAATGCATAAATTTAGGCAAGTGATTTCGAGTTAACTTGGTTTTTAAAAATTGTATAGGTTTTTATGATTTTCCAAATTATTAAGATGTAAAAAATAATTTATTTTTGAAATTATAATAAATTAAATTATTAATTTTAATTCTATAATAAAATATAAAAATCAGATTTTTTAATAAATTACTAAAAAATCTATTTCATAATAAGTGACATATAAAAATAATATTTAATGGATAAAATTACAAAATTATTAGTATGATGATTTAGAGAGATTTAATACCTGGATTTTGATTGCTTCTTTTTCTAATGGTCACAATTTAATTTTTCTTTCTAAAATTCTTTGTATCTTCCTTAGAAGTAATTTAAAAGAAACAAATTATATATGTAAGAAAAGTGATATATATATTGCAGTCAAATTGTAAATAAAAGTAAATTATATTCATATTAATTTATGTTATAAATAGTGATTAACTTGCTACTTTAAGTCAAAAATAGAAACAAATAAAAAGTAAATTAATTGTAATTGATAGTTATTAAGAAAGAATTCTTTGAAAACCTTAAAAAAACAATTAATTAAATTAGTAAATAACACTAATCAATTTCCATCAAGCTTATCAAAGTTTTGAGCAAAAATGTTAATATTTTGTAAGGATAATCTTTCTTTTTTATTCATTAAATTAATGATAAATGTAAATATTTATAGGCATTTTGCTTGCTTTAAAAATAGTCTAAGCATAGGATTGCTCATTCCTTCTCTAAAAAACTTAACCAACTACTGCACCTCTGGGTAAATTTTAAATTCTAAAATTATAAACGTAACCAACTATTAAAACTTAAATGAAATTTAGGCTACTCATGCAAAATTAATACTTCTACTACTTTTGATGCTGCTAAAATTTAAGATACAACCACATATAAATTAAGGGCAGCTAGTTTTAATGGCGATTTCGCGAACGCACGTGTTAATATTAGATAACCTAGTTGTGATAATTTAATTTAAACAAATGATTCAAATTATCAAAACATAAATTTTGAGATTAATGGAGATAGCATGTTATAGTATATAAATAATATATACATAAGCTTTAATTTATATACCCCCATTAAACCTGTAGGATTAAATTTTACTTCTAGTTGGAATTCATAAGCTTAATAAACTCTATCTTTAAATGTTTCAGATTACCCCCGTGATTAACCAACTGGTTGCCATAATTTTCGTGTATAAAATGTATTCGCAAATATAGATTTGACTAGCTTAACAAATAAATATAGTTCAAGTTCCATTCTTATTACTAGATTCGAATAAGATAATTCAGTGGCTTTTATTTGGCTTTCAAATCTATAGGTTCTGATTTACTACAAAGTAAATTTTATTGATTTTTTCATTTTAGAAGTTATTTTTTCCTCATAATCATTTTTTTAACATAAATGCTAGCAAAGTTCGAGCTTATTATTTTATTCAGAACTTTATCTGTTAGTTTTTATATATTTTTTTAATAAAATTAATTTATTTTCGCTGTACTTTTAAACAACTTAGTTTATTTTTTAGCCATTTTAATAGCCACTAATTAATTAATTAGATAATTTGAATATATTATTATGTCTTTTATTTTTAGATGCAATCATTTTCTTTTAAAATATTTAAAAGTGTCCGATTGGATGCATGGGTGATTGTCCTTCGGGGAATTGCCAATCTTGTTAAAGCGGCTACGATCTTATCAGAGGTTCGTGTGTATTAAAGTGTGGTTAAAGATAATACTCGAAAGTAGTAGATGCCTCTTCATAATAAACTTGCTAACCCTGTCTTACTCATTGTAATGTATGTACTAATGGGAATACTTGTACAAATTGTGATAGTGGTTATACTTACGCTTTCGTTAATGGTTCATTTTAGTGTTATCCGTCATGTATCTAACCTAGCCAGTATATTGATCCATAAGGT
The DNA here is from genome assembly GCF_000189635.1 of Tetrahymena thermophila SB210. Taxonomy (NCBI): domain Eukaryota; phylum Ciliophora; class Oligohymenophorea; order Hymenostomatida; family Tetrahymenidae; genus Tetrahymena; species Tetrahymena thermophila. Next base: position 49,229 of record NW_002476396.1, read on the forward strand.
AATTGCCAAAACTGTATGTAATATTGCAGCAATTGCGACACAGCAACTTTTTGTACAGCTTGTTTTACAGGATTCACTTTAAATGTTAACCATGCTTCTTGTTAATGTAACGGTTATATTAACAATAATCAATGCCTTCCTTGTACTTCTCCTTGCTAAACTTGTACTGATAGCTCAATTTCAAACTGCCAATCCTGTATTAATAATTACTACCCTGTTATAAATTAACCAAATTAATCATAATTTTAATGTCTTTAAATATGCCCTAATAACTATTAACTAATCAATAATACTTGCAAATTATGTATTTAGACTATTTACAACAGTTGTTTTAATTGCCCTAGTACTTGTAGATCTTGCTCTCCATCTTAGATTAACAAGTGTTAAGATTGTTATCCTGGAATGCAGCTTAATAGTAATAATTTATGCGAACCTTCGCCATAACCCGGACTATAAGTAGATAGTAGAAATCTCAACTTTTATTATTGTAGCTAAAATAATATAGCAGTTGTTTAGGCTACTTTTTCAAGCTCAAGTCCAACATTAACTCTGGAATTAGGAATTAATTTAGTTCCTATACCTGGGCTATAATGTAATTAAATATTTGACGCTGTTACGCTAAATTTGCTAGGCTCTAGTACATGCTCTATCAGTTTATCTTAAATCATTGTGACATTAAGTATATTTTATTAAAAATTGAATTCAATATTAATATAATATATTCTTAAAAATAGGTTAAGATGCTAATTTAATGGTTAACTAAGTCATAACTATAACTACCACTGCTTAGATACTTTAATTCTAAGGAGTTAGTTCAAAAATTGATACAATTTATTTGATTTCTTATGTTTAGCAACCAGTTACTCCTTAAGTGAATGTTCTATACAATTAAGTTGTAAATTCTTGTAATGACATCTAATTCTAAATTTAAACACCATAAAATGATGCAGGAAGAGGTTTCTTAAATATAAAATGGATATTATCTAACCCGTAAAATTTCAGTTAAATAGTTATGCTGACCTTATTAGATATTATAACTAAAGCTAACGATAATCAAAGTTTTACTTTGTTTATCCCAAAATAAACTATTCCCGCAAATACTGACATATCTATTAAGATCTCCTACATTCTCAAAGTCTCTTAAAGCAACACCTTGTCTTTTACAACCACATATTAATAAAAGAAGCAAATTTTTATAAGCCAAATTTAAAATAATTATCCTCCAATATATAGGTAAAAAAAATATTTACAAAAATAAAATTATTTTTTTCTTGTTATTATTTAAAATAAAATTTCATTAATTTAATTAATTAAATATTATTTTATTTTTAAAAAATATTTTTTTTTTAGCAAATCAATAGTAATAATTTTTTAAAAATTAAATAATATATTAATTATTTTTTTTATATGACATTCTACCCACCTAATATCCATAACTTAAATTAATATCTTTATAAATAAATATAAAAAAATATTTTTTTAGAAAAATAAAAAAATAATAAGTAAAACATAATTTTATCTTTTGTTAAATTATTATTTTTATTTTATTTATATTATTTAACTCAATAGGTATATGGACTTGTAAATCACATATTTTTTTACTATCTAATCATGTGATTTGAATGGGATTCAATTTTTTTAAGATTAGATTGAAATCTAAATTACTTCTTCAGCTCTAGCTTCTCTTAACAAAAGTTTAACTAAATTCAATGATCAATAGATATTATTAGAAGTACAACCTTATGCTATACCTCCTAGTACAAATTTAGATATTTAGGTAAAATATTTTTATTATACTATTAACTATTAATTATTTAATATTTTTTAGGTTTCTGTGTAAATTAGTAGCGATGCATCTATTAGTAATACAAATACTTTATCTGTACCTTACACGGTAACATAACTTTAGATTCTGATCTAAAATGGATCTGATATGCTTGTTAATTATAAAAACAATCTTACTCTAATTGGATTGGCACGAGATTATGAAATTCAAGATCCTAACACTTCACAAGGAATACAACTAAGTTGGCATTGCAGATCTTTGTAAGTATAAAATGGGGATAACTAATGTTACACATATAAAAAGGAAGTTTATGTACCATAAAATACTTAGAATATTACAATCGATGGTGGTACTTTCAACCCTTATTAAATCCTCAGCTTCACTATTTAAGGATCTAAAGATTCTAGAACTTCCTAGTATAGCTCTTTAATTATTTTTGCAGAGACAGATCTTCCTCCTCTCTTGGTTGTATTTGATGACCCTAGGTAATTATAACAGATTAACATAAACGAAGATATTCATGCAACTCTTATTTATGGCTCAAATGTACCTTCGGACATTCTAACTTATGCTGGAGCAATTCTCTACAATAATTTAGTTGTAGGAGTAATTAAATTTGATTATTATAAACTTAAATTTAGAATTTGGGATTATTTTTCTGATATAAAAGCAGATAATATAATTGTTCAAATCAGATTTACTGTATATAATCCTGCCAATATAATGCCTAGTTTAAGTGTAACAAACTTTAATATAAACTTACCTCCTTCAAATTGTGTTCTTTCTGTTACTCCTTCAAGTGGTCAGGCTTTAACTACCTAATTCACTATTCAATTTAACGGTTGCGTAGCCCTTAATAATCCTATAACTTATTAATTATTCTATTATAACCAGACCTCTGATGTACAAAAAGAAATATAAATCCCTTAAAATATCCTAAGAAGATAATTACAGGATTAGAGTTTACAGTCCAAAATTATTACCAATCTCCCTTCAGGAAATATAGTAATTATGGGTCAAGCTATGGATTCTTACTTAGCTGTCTTTAATACTACTATATAAGTGAATGTTTCTCCATTCTAGGGAGATGAGTAGACATTATTGAGTTTAATAGGTTCTGCGCTTTCATAGTAAAATATAAAAGTAAATTAAATGCTCATTAATTTATGCATTATTGGTGAAGAATTAACTAAGAACACTACTCTTTACAATCTAGATTCTATTAACTTCAGAAAGTAAATGTTAGTATAGTCAATTATAAGCTATTCAAATAGGCTTTCGAGTAATTCTTTTTTGTCTACTTATGGAAATAAAGTTATAGCAGCTCTTCAAGCTTCCATAAATAATAATTATCAAACCTAAAGTTATAAAGTCCTTGACTATGTTAGTACAACTTTGCAAAACTCACAGCAAAAAATTGCAAATTAAAACAATAATAATAAATTATTTAATAATAACGATATTGTTCTATAGAATTTGATTGATTGCTTTAAAATATTGAACTCAACTACCCAAGAGGCATCATAAACGCTTTAGTAGCAAAGTAACAATAATGGTAAAAGACTTTTAAAAAATTAAGAAGATTATTCAAATATTTTAGACTCTTTTAGATCCCTTTCTTCTAATCAAACCATGTTGCAACAACAAATGAATTTATCAGATTAAATAGGAAATCTATTAAACAAAATTACCCTTCCCAATTAAGGAGACCTTTAATTACAAGGAAATTTAATCTCTATAAACACAGAGTAAATAACATCTAAGAATCTTTAAAAATACATGTTTATATAAAACTAGCCATCATAAAATGATTCAAACATTTATAATGTTGTCTTGACTAACTATTCTTATAACCCTTTTATTAATACTGAAGGCTTTTAGTCATATATAAATTAACTTTAAAACACGACTCCTGGTATATAAATTTCTATAAATTCTGTGGTAAAACCATTTATCTAAAATATAAATAATGCCACTAGTTAAGAGTTTAATAATTCTCTTAGTCTTTAATTTTCGAATATTAAACCATCAAAATATAATTTAACTTGCTTGTAGCAAAATTCTTAATCAAAATGGACTCAATCAGATTGTAAATTGATTTAATCTACCCTAAGTGGATCATATACCTGTGTTTGTAAAAATCAAAATCCAACAACTATTGCAGAAGATTTATAAGACCTTCTTGATAATAAAAATTTAAAAACTGCATTTGGCTCATAGGGAATATAAAATATTTCTAATTTTACAACATTCTATGAGTATGCTGTATTTTGGATTCTTAGTTCAGTAACACTAATCCAAATAGGACTTTGCATTTATGGTCATTTGCTAGATTCTAAGAATAAAATTACATTTGTAGGATCTATGTCAAAAATCAATCCAATATCTTTAGCAAATTTTGAAAATTTTGATTAAAAAATTACAAATGAGTAAAATCAACTACAACTAAATTAATAAAAATAAGAATCGGATAAATTATAATAAAAGGAATCGACTGTTTTTATAAATTACTTGCAATTAAGATAATAATCTTAAAGAGGAACGTAATCAAATATAAACCTAAAAATACCTGAAAATGATTATCAAGGAAGTAAATTATTTATTTAATAATAATAAAATGATATAAACAACCAAAAAGTTTAGAACTTGTAGTCTTTATCTGAAAACCAAAGCATTTAAAGCATATATCTGAGTTCAAAAGATAATAAATAGGAATTAAAATTCGGTTAACCGAACATCATTACTGAATAAGCTAAGGATATAAAAGCAAAGAATATTGAAGACAAAAGCAAATAAAGTAAAGAATAATAAAAGGATATAGTTGAAATATTAAAAGGATCAAAAAATACTAAAAAATTAATGCAGACCTCTTTATTGAAAAAGATATTAATTTTTCACAATTTTAGCAGTATTTTCTTTGTTTACAGTAGTTAAGAATCTAGAGCACTAAGATTTAGCATTTTCTACTTAAGAGTAATTCACTCATTAAGCATATCAACGATATTTGATTAACAGTACAATGAAGAGTAGATTATTATAGTTTCACTTATAAACTCTGTTATTCTGATAGCAAGTGTTACGTTAATTAGATTTTTGTATAAATCTAGAAAAATATTTAAAATGGTAGCTTTTTTGGTAATGATGGGTTTGCTTGTACTATATTATTATATCATTTTATCAATTGTGAGCGGTCAATCAAATGATTTCTCAAATAAAAGGATATCTTCCTTTTTTATAATATTTGGAGTAGATTTCTTGATCTTATCAACATTAATCTCTATAATTAACATATATGCATTTATTAAAATAGTTAAAAATGCAATTAAAAACAAATACATATTAAAATTATTAAGTTTATTATAAATATAAGATATTTTAGAAAATTTAGCTTTGTGATTCTCTAAATAAAAGTTTAATTATTCTTTGTCTTTATGTTAGTTTAGATATGAACTTTTAATATGTTAATTTCTGTAATACATAGATCATAAAAATTTTATGAATTTTTAATAAGGTAAATTACTTTCCAAAATGCATATTAGGCAAGTGATTTCGAGTTATCTTGGTTTTTAAAAATTATCTAGGATTTTATGATTTTCCAAAATATTAATTTTCTATCGAATCAATTTAAAAAGAAAATATTTAAAGTTAGAATTTTAACCTAAAAAAAGAGTAAAATGAATATGATGATTTTTAATTTATGATAATGTAAAAGCAATAATTCTAGGATTATGATATGTAAAATCAAACTAAGTCTTAAGAAGATAAAATTTTTAATATCCAAAATAAAAAAAATTTAATTTTTGTTAATTTAATGAATGAAGTCCAAAAAAATATTTTTTATATTTTTGAAAATGTTTAAAAAAAAAACTTTAAGCAAAATAAAAATTGTTTTAGTTTTTAATAATTGATGAGTTTTTGGTATTTATAAAAATTTTATAAATTCTGATTTATACTTAGAGAGTCAATATGAAATGAATAATTTGAAATTTAATCCTATTCATTTCTTCTTTCCCTACAAAATTTAAATTAAATATGCTTAAATTTAACGAAAAAATTGAAATTAATTATGTAAATAAAAAACTATAAAGGATATTAGCTATTTTAAAAATATATTTGATAGCAAAAAATAAATAAAAACACTTAAAATTTATTCATTAACTGAAACAAAAATGTGATTTATTCCTGTTAAATAGTAATTTTTGGCTGTGTTTTTTAGAGAAATCACTTTGGGAAGTAAATATATTTTTTATTGTATTTTAAGTAATATATAGTTATTAATGTAATCTTTTTTGATAAAGAAAATTTTATCTCAAAACTTAAGAAAATAATAATTTGAAATTTAATGTTATTCATTTCTCCTATCACTAAAAAAAAAAAAATATGCTCAAATTTAATGAACGAATTGAAATAGATTATATAAATAAATAAAAAACTATAAAGAATATTAGCTATTCTAAAAATATATTTGATAGCAAAAAATAAATAAATAAAAATATTTAAAATTTATTAATTAACTTAAATAAAATAGTGATTTCATCTTCTAAATGTAATAATTTTTGGCTGTGTTTTTTAGAGAGAAATCAGTTTGGGAAATAAATATTTTTTTTGATTATATTGTTTGTTGGTAATACCCAGTTATTGAAGTAAAGTTTTTTGATGAAGAAAATTTAATCTATCAGAAAACCTGTTTATTCATCAAAAAAGAAAAATATAATTGTTAATTAAAGTTAGCAATAAAATTTAAACTAGGGAATGTATATTTTATTTCATATTTTATTTTCAAAAGAATAAATAAATAATTGGATAAATAAATAAACAATTGATTTGCCGATGGGTATTCACTTGTATAACAAAAATAATAATAAATAGAAGCAAACAAAAAATAAAAAATAACGCAAACATTTCAATTCAATTCATTTGATAGATAGAGTAATTAATTGAAATTACGTCAAATTTCAAGTTAATTTTGATGTTTAAAAAGAAAGCAAACAAGACTAATAGTTAAAACAATAAATAATAATAATAAGAAACAAACAAATTATTAAAAGATCAAATTATCAATAAATAAGTAGAAGTACTCAAGTCCTCCCTCAAACAATAACAAACATTATTGAAATAGCCCCAATCAAAGATGATTTACTCAAAACTTGATTTATTTTCATCTTAATTTTAATTTAATATCAATAACCAGTAAATGAAGAAGGGTACCCTTTTTGGTTTCATTCTTTCCATTTTTGTTATTTTAACAACGCTCTGCTATTTTATCTACATCATACAGCAATATGCAACAAACTAAATAGAACCTAACTTTAGATCTTAAAGTTTCATCAATGATGGTGAAATCGACATACCTTTGAATAGTGACCTAGTTGCTTTTAAGTTCGATTATGGTGACAACACTGACCTTTACAAGGCTAATTCAAAAAACAAAACATACTTGGTTTATTATGCTTTCTTTTACTACTAAAAATTAGACAAGTATGACAATATAAGACTACCTGTTTTTGAATGCACCAACCCTAAACTCTTAGGGTTTTACTGCCTAGATCTATCTGTAATTACTAACACAACGCTTGTTCTGAATACCTAAGAAAACATTCTTTCCTAAATATAGCTCTATACCTATGGATGTTTAGATGTTGATGATTTAAAAAAGACGGTTCCTAATAATTGTGCAACCTAATAAGAGATAGACCATATGGTCAATGGTATTAATGCTGCTTTCAAGCTTAAGCTGCTAACATCTTAGTATAACACATAAACATAATAAAACGAAAACAATTACAGGAACGTTTTGATCTATACAGTTGCTAACTAGTAAATAGTTACATAAATTAAAGCTCAAAAGTAAGTTACCTCTGTGAAATAAGGGTTAATTGTCTAGACTCAATCTTAATACTCTTCTCCTATCTCTTACACTCAATCAGATTAACCTATTGATAGAACATATGCTGCGAACTATATTGGAATCGCTAGTTACAACTGTCTAGTCATGTATATGGATGAAATTGTCCAACAAATTTAAATTTAATATCCATCTCTACCTTAAGTATTCTCATTCATTAATAGTATATTTACTTTTTTGATGCTTTTAGGTATTTTAGGAAGAGCTGTGTCTCAATTTTCAATTAAGAAGGATTTTTTTATGCTATTCTTAAAAAATCAATACCAAGACACTTATTTGCAGATTATGAAGGAAAATTAACTTTAAAATACAGAAAAATAGAAAGGTGAGGATAAATATGCAGAGAAGAATGAGTAGATAAATACTTATTATCTATAATAGCAAAAGTAAACCTAAACATTAGGAACATAAGCAATGGATGGAAAAGGAGAAGAAGATGAAGAAGCTAAGAGATTAGATAATAATAAACCAGCAAGAAAAATTACTGTACCTGCTTTTAGTAGTAAACAAAAGTAATCTTTAGATTTAGAGGCTGTTTCCCCATTCAATAGTAATAAAATTGACAAAAATAACGAATAACCCGAAGGCTTGGAAGCTATTGCAGCATAATTAAACGAATTATCAAATAAAATACAGCATGATTGCTCAAATAATGAAAATTAAAATGACAAAAATAATTTTAGTAATGTTTTATGTAAACAAAATTCGTAGATTAGTAAGTTTTATTAAGTCTAAGACTCAGTGATTTAGGAATGCCAGCAAGGTCAGGGAGAATTGCTAAACAGTTAATTTACAGAAGAAAACTATCAGTTTTCTCCATACAAATCGAGCTTATTGTAATCCCAATTTAAAAAATAGAGTTCCTTAGTCAGCCCCTCAAATTATCAATCAAAACTATAAGAACAAATCAAAAAAAGTGTCAGCGTAAACACATAAATAGTCAAAAGTATTGAGGAAAAGATGAAAAATATGAAAAACATCCAAAATAAAAATTTATCTGATAAACTAGTTGATTTTATTTTTAAAATGAGGTACTTACTTAATTCATTCATTCAATTCAATTCACTTCACTTCAATTAATTCATTTTTATTAATTAAAAAATTATATCTAAATTAAAGAGTTTTCAAAAAGAAGAAAGAGCTGGTTGGAGGACTCAAATAAAGCTAGCTCCAACAAATCGAGTCTTAAATAAATAAAGAATTGGATATCTTGAACTTCGTCAAAGATATTATGTTTTTGAAAAAAGCAATCATGCTAGTCTTTGACCCTGATCAGCTAGCAGCGCTATAACTTATAGGCTGTTCGCAGCATTTTTTAGACTAGTAATTGGTTGATTTCGAATCAGATCCTAACTAGTTTGGTAAAATCATAAATGCATATTTTGATAAATTTATAATAAATTAATTCTTTAATTATTTAGAAAATGACATTACACTGAGTTTCTATGAAAAGCAATTCGTAGTTTCGCAATCAGAGAAGTTATAACAACATTACATGAAGAGATTCTTAGATAAATGTACGAATAAAAGTAATTTTAACGAATTGGATGAAAGAATTTTAGCTTCACTTAAAAACTGAAAAACCAAAAGATCATTCTTTTGCCTCAAAAGGTTCTGATTCAAGGCTCTAAAAAAACTTGATCTTATTGGATAAGATAACTTAAAAAACAAAAATTAAAAGAAATTATTCTAGATTTTTTTAGTTTTTTTATTTGAATTATTAAGTGTTTGCAATTATTATATATTTTTAGTAAATTTGAATTATTATCACTTTATTTATTTTTGTTTCAATAAATATAAACTTCTTTTTTATTATTTAATTTTATGTCATATGAAAGCAAATTCTAACTTTTTCATTTAAATTTATTTACAATTATAAACTTTTTTGATTCTATTTTTTTGTTTGTTTGTTTGATAGATTGATAATTTGATATTTTAAAAAGTTATATTCGATAACTTTTTAAATATTGATGACGTAGTGATTTTGTACTTAATTAATAATAAATGAATAAATAAATTACTTATACATCATTTTTCAAAAAAAGTGTGTTAATTTTGTTAACTATTATTTTTAAATTTAAAGTAATAATTAAGTCATTCATTTATTTTTTATTAACATATTGAAATAAGATAGTAAAGTGAGCACAATGCTAGTGAGGATTTTCCTAAAATTAATAGAGTAATGTTTTTTATTTTTATTAGTGTCTTCCTCTTAATTTGATTCAAATTATCATAGAGAAGAAAGCGGAACTAAGAATACTTATTCATTAAGAAAAAATAAAATTATACAGATTATGTTATTAGGTGAAAGGGTGAATGAGAAAAATTAAGTGGTTTATCAATTGATGGATGAATGTATTGAATTAAATTTTTTGATGAACTAAAAAAAAATATTTTTTTAACAAGAAAGAATATTAGCTATTTTAAAAATATATTAGATAACAACAAATAAATAGAAAACCAAAATATTAAAATAGCATGTAAACAGATTCATCCAATTCATTTGATAGATAGAGTAATTAACAAATATTGAAATTAAAAAAAAGAAAGGAAGCATGTTAAATAATTAAAAAAATAATAAAGAAGCAAATTATTAAGATTAAATAATCAATAGTCAATAGATAAGTAGAAGTATTCCTCAAATAATAACAAACATTATTGAAATAATCCCAACCAAAGATGATTTACTCAAAATTTGATTTATTTTCATCTTAATTTTAGTTTAACATAAACAACCAGCAAATGAAGAAGGGTACCCTTTTCGGTTTCGTTCTTTCCATTTTTGTTATTTTAACAACACTCTGCTATTTTATTTACATCATACAGCAATATGCTACAAACTAAATAGAACCTAATTTTAGGTCATAAAGTTTCATCAATGATGGCGAAATCGACATACCTTTGAATAGTGATTTAGTTGCTTTCAAGTTCGATTACGGCGACAACACTGACCTTTACAAGGCTAATTCAAAAAACAAAACATACTTGGTTTATTATGCTTTCTTTTACTACTAAAAATTAAACAAATATGACAATATCATGCTACCTGTTTTTGAATGTACCAATTCTAAACTTTTAGGATTTTACTGCCTAGACCTATCTGTGATTACTAATACAACACTTATTCTGAATACCTAAGAAAATATTCTATCATAGATCTAGCTGTATACCTATGGATGTTTAGATGTTGATAATTTAAAAAAGACGGTTCCTGATAATTGTGCAACCTAAAAAGAGATAGACCATATGGTCAATGGTATTAATGCTGCTTTCAAACTTAAACTATTAACATCTTAGTATAACACCTAAACATAAGAAAATGAGCACAATTATAGGAACGTTTTGATATATACAGTTGCTAACTAGTAAATAGTTACCTAAATTAAAGCTCAAAAATAAATTACCTCTGTGAAATAAGGGTTAATTGTCTAGACTTAAACTCAATACTCTTCTCCTATTTCTTACACTCAATCGGATTAACCTATTGATAGAACCTATGCTGCAAACTATATTGGAATCGCTAGTTATAACTGTCTAGTCATGTACATGGATGAAATTGTCCAACAAATTTAAATTTAATATCCATCTCTACCCTAAGTATTCGCATTCATTAATAGTATATTTACTTTTTTGATGCTTTTGGGTATTTTAGGAAGAGCTGTGTCTCAGTTTTCAATCAAGAAGGATTTTTTTATACTTTTCTTAAAAAACTAATACCAAGACACTTATTTGCAATTTATGAAGGAAAAATAAATTTAAAATGCAGAAAAAGAGAAAGGTAAGGAAAAATATGTAGAAAAGAATTAGTAGACATTTGCTTAAAATTGTTATGCATAATAGCAAAAGTAAAACTAAATATTAGGAATATAAGGAGTTGAAGAAGGAGGAGGAGAAGAAATAAAGAGATTTGAAGAGAAAGAATCAGACAGAAAAATTTATGTACCTAATTTTAGAAGTAAATACAAGCACTGTTTGGATTCAGAGACAGCATCCTAATTCAATAGTAATATTATTGACAAAGATAACCAATAACCCAAAGGTTTTGGAGTTGCAGTAGTATAATCAGATGAATTATCAAATAAAATGCAGCATGATTGTTCAAATCATGAAAATTAGAATGATAAATATGGTTTAAATAATGTTACATAACAACTAAATACATAGATTAGTAAATTCTATTAAGCCTAAGACTCAGTAATTTAGTAATATTAGCAAGGCCATGGAGAATTGCTAAACAGTTAATTTACAGAAGAAAACTATCAGTGTTATCCTTATAAATCGAGCTTATTGTAATCCTAGTTTAAAAAATAGAGTACCTTAGTCAGCCCCTCAAATTATTAATCAAAACTATAACAACAAATAAAAAAAAGTGTTAGTCTAAACACCTAAATAGTGAAAAATATTGAGGAAAAGATGAAAAATATGGAAAACATCCAAAATAAAAAGTTTTCTGATAAACTAAACGAGTTTATTTTTAAAATGAGGTAGGTACTTACTTACTTACTTTATTCATTAATTTGACTTCAATTAATTTATTTTTTATATATTTAAATTTTTTTTCTAAATTAAAGAGTTTTCAAAAAGAAAAAAGAGCTAGTTGGAGGATTAAAAAAAAGTTAGCTCAAACAAATCGAGTCTTAAATAAATAAGTAATTGGATATATTGAACTTCGTCAAAGAAGTCTTGTTTTTGAAAAAAGCAATTATGCTTGTCTTTGATCCTGACCAACTAGCAGCGCTGTAACTTATAGGCTGTTCTCAGCATTTTTTAGATTAGTAATTGGATGATTTAGAATCAGATCCTAATTAATTTGGTAAAAACATAAAAATTTTGATACATTTATTTTTTATTAATAATACATTTATAAATTAATTATTAAGAAAATGACATTAAACTGAATTTCTATGAAAAACAATTCGCCGTTTCGTAATCAGAGAAATTATAACAACATTACATGAAGAGATTTTTAGACAAATGTAAGAATAAAAGCAATTTTAACGAATTAGATGAAAGAATTTTAGCTTCTCTCAAAAACTGAAAAATAAAATGATAATTTTTTTGCCTTAAAAGGTTCTGATTCAAAGCTCTAAAAAAACTTGATCTTATTGGATAACTTAGAAAAATATAAATTAAAAAGAAATTATTCTAGATTTTTTTACTTTTTTTATTTGATAATTATTATATGTTAATAAGGAAGTAAGTATAGTAAATTTTAATTTTTATCACTTTATTTCTTTTTATTTTCATATACTTCTTTTTCGTTATTAAGTTTATGTCATATCAAAGCAAATTCTAACTATTTCATTTATTTACAGCTATCAATTTTTTAGATTCTATTTTTTTTAATAGATTGATTGATGATTTTATATAATAAAAAATTATCGAATATAACTATTTAAATAGTGATGACTAATTGCTTTTTTACTTAATTAATAATAAATGAATACATAAATTTCTTACTAAGCTCTTTATTTCCAAAAAGAGTTGAATTTTGAATTAAATTTTTGAAAATTTTGAAAATTAAAATTATTTATCTAAATAATTAAATTTTCAATGAGTGACCAATATAGAATGAGTTCTTTCTATTAATCTAATTTATAGCTTATTTATGAATTAAATCCATGCAACTGAACGTTCATAAGAATTAATTTAATTCATGGAAATGCTATTATTTTGTGAAGAAACCAACCTAATTAATGCTCATTTTGAACTTATCTTTAAATTAAAGACTAATTTAACTTCTCAATAATTTTATTTGAAATTAACTTTTAAGATAATTAACAAATCATAAAGACCTTATTTATCCAAACAAAAAAATGAAAAGTCAAAAATCAACAAGTTTTAATAATTTAAAAATTGTAATTCCATATTTTCAAATTGTTTGTTTATTTATTTAATTTTAACATATCAAAAGTTTTTAAACTCTAAGCTATCTCACCACAAAGACCTTCAAATTGACTTAAGGTAAAAATAACAAAATTTCTTTTTACAATCAACAAATATAAATAAAATCTTGATTTAAAATAAGTTATTTTTTTTAAATGATTATTTAAGTATCTTCATACATTTATTTTTAATAATTTTAATTTAAATATTAAAAAATGTTAAAAATATAAAAAGGGAAATTTAAATTGATAACTAAGGATTATCAGACTTAGGATTTGCTTTATAGAAATGTGTTCATCTTTCAACTTTCAAATTGGATCTAAGGTAAAAATATTCTTAAAATTTTATTCACAACCTAAGTAATTTATTTATTTATTTCGACAAAATAAATAAGAATACAAGCTAAATTTGCATATTAAAGTTAATTTGATTGTTATTTAATTAAAAACGTACTTACTTTTTAGGTTATTTATTTATTTTATTTAACCTTTAAGTGGATTAATTTATAACTTAATTTTTTTTCTACAATTTTTTCTTTAAATAAAATATTGCTAAAAACACATAAAGACATTAAAAAATGGATTCATAAGGTCTATCCAACTTAAGTTTTGGTTTAGCGAAATGCGCTAATCTGTAAACTTTCACTGTTGATCTAAGGTAACAATAATAAATAAATAATTTAAAGAGATTTATAAATTTAATTTATAAAGTTAAAATATAATAGGTGGATTTGGTGCATCAGACTTAGGCTCTGCTTTAGCAAAGTGTCTTAATCTGTCAAATTTAACACTCAAATTTAAGTAAGTAAATAGACAAATAAATCTTATTTTTTAATATTTTTTCATTTAAAATTTTTTATTAAATTATTTTTTCAACTTAAATTTATATATTAAATTTCAAATAAAGATATTTTTCCTAATTTTTTCATTAAAAATTATTATATTATTTAAAATTTTTATAAAGTTGCAACTCGATTGGTTCTTAGGGTACTTAAGCTTTTTGTTCCTAATTAGCAAAATTTAATAATCTCTCAAATTTGACTCTTAACCTTAAGTAAAAAAAAAACATTAATTTATTTATTTTGCCTTTATATTTTTAGAAACAGTTTTTATTTTCATAAAAAGTAAAAATAAGTTTAATATTTACTTAATTTTAACTTTTAAGTATACTTCTCTCTTTATTTATTTATTTATTTATCCTCATATTTGAAAAAGCTTTTTTTAATATTAAATTTCTTCCTTTTAAAATAAAAATATATTTCTAAAAAATATACAAAGCGAGAATTCAATTAGTGATAAGGGTGTATCTGAGTTAGGTTTTTCTTTAACAAAATGTGCTAAACTCTAAATTTTGACTTTATTCCTAGAGTAATTTATTTAATATTATTTATTTAAAAGAAAAATTATTAATTTTTTTATTTCATAAATTATTAGGTAAAATTTAATTGGTGATAAAGGTATGTCAAATTTAGGTTCTGCTTTCGAAAAGTTAACTAATCTCTCAACTTTAAATTTTTACATTTGGTAAAAATAAATAAATAAATATTTAATTTGTTTTATTACACAATAAATAAAAAAAAAACATAAATATTTATTTTAATTAGATTTCTTATTTTTCATCTTAATTTTTTTTTTTTTTAATAATTAATTTATTTTAGAATGATTTATTTATTTTTAAATTTTATTCATTACTAAATTTTCATTTTATTTTTGGTTTCTAACAAATAAAGAATCTAATTTTTTTTTAAAATATCAAGTGATAATAAAATTAGTTCATTGGGTGCATCAGCTTTATTCTTTGGACTGAGCAAATGTTCTAATCTCTCGATTTTGATATTAGATTTTGGGTAAAAATAATATTCTAATTAAGAATTATTTGATACTTGATAATTCATAAATTACATTTTTTATTTTAAATTAACAAAATTTAACTTAAAATTTATATTTCATTTATTAGCTTTTTTCTAAAAAAATAAAAATTATTACTTTAAAAAAAAGAAATTAAATTGGAGAAATCGGTGCTTCAAATTTAGGCGCTTCTTTAACAAACCATGTTAAACTATAAAATTTAATAATAAACCTCAAGTAAAAATATCTTATTTATTTTATTGATTTTTGGTGTTATTTAGTTAAACTTGCTAAACTGAAGATAGAAATCATAAATTAAAAAAAATTTTAGTATTAAATAAATTTAATTAGAAAAAACTGAAAATTATTACCTTAAATACTTATTTATTTTATCACTTTTTTCTCACATATATGAAAATTTATTCACTATTAACAGTTAAAATAAAAAAATTTTGAAACTTTTGAATAAGGTTTTAATTAAGAATAACATATAGTATTAAAAACTAAAATATAAAAAGAGTTAAATAAATAAAATTAAATTCAATAGTTACAAATTATTAATAAATTAATAAATAGGAATAAATAATTTATATTTAATTAATTAATATGATTTTAAAATTACTAAAATCAAATAAGTCAAATTTTTTTATGTTAACAAACAATGTAAAAGTCAAAATAAAATTAATGACAAGAGTGTATTAGACTTGGCTTCTGGTATAGCCAACTGTGTTAATATCTCAAAATTAACTCTACATCTTAAGTAAGTAACTAATCATTATTTAAATTAGGTTTTGAAAAATATATTATAAGAAAAAAGCCACATATTAATAATAAACTAATTAATTTTATTCTGTCTGTAATTTAATATTAATATGTTGAATTAAATTTTATTTATTTAGTTATTTTTTATCATTAAATTGAAAAGATATTTTTATTTTTTAAAATAACTAACAAATTTTAATTAAAATTTTAAAAGTAATAATTTAATTGGTACTTAGGGAGCATCAGATCTAGGTGTCAATTTAGGAAAGTGTGTGCATCTCTCAAGTTTAACACTTAATATAAAGTAAAAACAGTTTTTTTTTTTTAGTTGATATGATATGTTATTTATTTAAATAATTTATAATAATAATTAAAAATTCAATAAATTTAATTTGATTTCTCTCATTTTTTCCATTTAAGCTTATTTGATTGATTGATAGATTGATTTACTTCTAATTTTTCCTATTTAAAATAATATTTAAAACAAAAAAATATTTTTGATATTTAAATTTTAAATTAAATTTTTCATAATTTATAAATAATAAAAACACTTTCTTTAAAAACTGAATAGAAAAAATTCTATTGGTAATAAGGGAGTATTATATTTAGGTACAGAGCTAGCAAAGTGTACTAGGCTATCATTTTTGACTGTTAATCTATAGTAAAAATAATTTATTTACTTTTATTGTGTTATTTGAATGATAATCTAAAAAAGAAGAAAATAGGAAAAATTTTATTTTTATTTCTTTCAAAATTAAACAAACTTATTTATTATTTTTAAATTTTTAATAAATTTATTTATTTATTTGTAAATTTCAAATTAAATTGTAGAAAATTCAGATTATTTATTGTTTATCCATCCTTATTATTTTTACTAAAAAATAAATATTCATAAAAATAAAAATGTAGACACAATTCACTTGATAAAAATGGTGTTTTAGACTTTTGTAATGCTTTAGTAAAGTGTGATTTTCTCTCAATTTTGAAATTACTGGTTTTGTAAAATATTTTATTTGGATTAAACAAACATTTTCTTTTATTTTTTCTACAATAAAAATTAACAAAAAGAAAATAATTCTTTAATTTATTTTTTCATTTTTTTCTTTTATATGATTGCTAGCTAGTGATTGATTCTTTCTTTAATTTTATTTGGTGATTTACTTACTTATTTAAGAATACTTTTAAAATAATAAACTAATATATATATCTATAAATTTAAAAGGTATAAAGAATCTTTCGGATTAAAGCTTAAAGGTAAAGTTAAAAAAATGAAGAGATTAGTAGAAATCATAATTGTTAAAGAATATTGAATCATAAATTATTTTTTTATTTGATTTTCTTAGACAAAATTTAGAAATAAATTGAAGATTTCATGATAAAATTAAAAAGTGATTATATATTTATTTATATTTGTTTTAATTGATTTGTCATAATTTTTTTAAAAAAATTTTAAAATTATTTTTCAATTAATTCATTCGTACTTTTCATTTTATCTTTAATTATTTCTTAAATCTTTTGTTTAAAATTAAAATGTTTGAATATAACATAAATGTTACAAATTAAATAAATATTTATTTCTGTCGTCTGTCTGACACACTGGCAAAATACCCTTCCTAATTTATTGATAAAAGTTGCAAATTTTTGAGGTGGAATTTAGAAGAATTTGTGTTAAGTAAATATAGTTAGTTATTTAGTGGCTATAGACAATGAAATCCACAAATTTAATTAATTATTATAATTAACTAATTAACTTTTCTCCTCAAATTTGCTTCAAAAAGACCAATATATTAATTTGATAATATTAAATATATTTAGAGTATGTATGAATGCAGTGTTAATTATTTTCAGATTTTCTTGTTTGCGTAATTAAGTTTTTTTTACTTCTTTTATAACATAGACAGATAAATTTACATTTTTAATTGATTAAAATACTCTCTTTATCTAAAAAATACACTTTTATAACAATAAGATACCAACCTGAATAAAATTGACAGACATAACTAAAAATAATGTATTGGTCTGAATTTTCAATTAATTTAACAATAGCAAAATCTTAAACTCAACACTTATCATACATAAGCTATTTTTACTCATCAATATGCTATTTAAATATTTTTACTGATCAATATGCTATTTAAATCAATACAAAACGTTATTTTGTATTTATCAATAATAAATTGAGTCTATTCTAAAGGATGGGAGGAAGGAAGTAATTAATTAATTATTAACCTTCTTCAAATTAAAACAGAAAGATTCTTTCAGCAGAAGAAAAATAGCTTGATTTTATTTACAAAACCAAATTAATTTTTTGTGGAAAATTTAGTTAATTAATTAAGTAAATTAAAGGAATTCCTCTAGAAGCGTTAAACATAATATTTATATTCAAAGAAATTTCTTCCTTACTTAGATATTTAATCGAAACAATTAATTTTGAGTACTGATTAGAAAATCTTTAGCTGATTATTTTCAATTATTTAAACGAAGTAATTTAGTCTTTCAATTTATATTATCTATCAAAAATAGAATATTTTCGAATATATTTTTAAAAATTTAGGTTAATATTTTTAATTTATTTAATGATAAATAAATAAATATTTTCATATATTTTATTTTTGTGTGTTCCATAATAACAAATTCACTATTTTTGGTTTTCCTTTTTAAAAAGTGAAAGAAAAAAAAGTAAAAAATTAAAACGAAATTATTCTCTATCTAAAAATAAATATTTTATTTTCATCTCTCTGATTGTATTTTTGAAATAATAAATTTGAAATATCTTACTAAATTTTGTTTAACACATAAAGAAGACATTTACTGATTAATTAATATTGATAAAATTCAACTTCTTTAATACTTTACTAAGATTTAATTACACCAAGGATAAACAAATAGAAGAAAATGGTAATAAATAAATACCAAAATATATAAATAAATAAATTTACTGGTACTTTGATTGACATTCCTGTTTTTAAAAATTGATGAAAAGTGTAAACGCAAAAATAGCACTCACTAACTGGCTGATTTTGATTTAATTAATTTACCTCAAATTTAATTACCAAGTTTTTTCATCTAATCTTTAAACAAAAGAAATTTTAAACAAAAATCTAAGTTTTAGTAAAATACACATGAATCTATCTGACTGACTAATTGATTATTTGATAATTTTATTTATTATATCGCTAATCAATTAAAAGAAGATAGTTTCAATTAAAAGCAAACACAAGAAATTTGATTAACAAAAAAAGAGACAAACTTTGCTTTGTTGTATCTTAAAGAGGAGATTAGATTAATTAGAACAAACACTTCTAATAAACAATAATTAAGATTTTGTAAAATAGCTTGCAAAAAATGATGCTAATTTGTAAGAATTTCCCAAATTAGACTTGATTATAATGATTATTTTTATAAAAATATAGATTTTTTCACTCTTTTATGGGTTACTTTGGCTTAAGATTGCTCATTACTGCTCTCTTTGCCTAAACCAGCCAACACTTAAGGTAAAATTTCACCATTTTTTCTACTCAATTAGTAAAACAATCAAAATGTAAATACAAAAAAATTAGGATATGAATGCTTAATCAGCACATCAACAACATTCGATGATACATATTTATAAAACAATTGGAGATTTTAATCAGCAACTATTAATCATCAAATTAGCTCTGCATAGACATTAGTAAGATAACCTTGCGCTAATCTTATTTAACCCACAAAGTAAGTTAAGAATTCTATTGGTATAGCTATTGATAAAACAGTATCAGCATAATATTTGACTGCAATATATATAAGCTATGACGTTTATTTCCAATAGATTCCAGCATATTTTTATTTTGAGGCAAGTTGGTTCGGAAGTTACTACTATAATGTAAATTATACCAGCTCAAATTTTACATTGTCTAACATTTAATAAGATAGTTGCTCTCCAAGTTATTATTACAAAAGCTTCTTTGAAAATATAACTTACATTCCTAAATTTCCAAAGTCTGTTTCAACTTCCTTTTTGCTTGCACTCTACAGTAGCTATAATACCTACATGATGAACTCAATATCAAATGTAAAAATACTGGCTTACTACCAAGTAAATTATTTAAATTTAAATAAGAAAATAAATACTTACTTGCGAAAATCAATTAATTCTACTTAATATATTAATTAATAAATAATTAACAAAATATAAATTTCAATCATAATAACACTTTTAATACATTAAAACTTGATATAAACTCATCACATATTTTTTAGTAAGGTGATTTACTAAATTTTTAGTGTAAAGAAAACAGATAACCTGTAATTTGACACTACAAAAATTTTATCTTATTTACATCCAAATTTATTTTTAAAAAAACCACATGCAAGTAGATCAAATATATTTCATTTACATGCACTCACTAAGCACCAAAATTTATATATTTAATAGTTTAAAAATTATTTAATTTTTAAAAATATTTTTTAAGTATTTAAAAATATATTTTTTATTTTATGCTTAGCACTTATAATAAAAAGTAAGTATCTAACTTTAATATCAAATTATGAAATTTATTTATTTAATTTAATAAAAGAATAATTTTTCTTAAACAAAAAAAATAATTGCAAAAACATTTTTATTAATTAATTATTTATTTATTTTTTATTTTAAAATCTATTTTTAATATTAAAACAGTGTCCTGTTGGCTGTGCTAATACTTGCACTACAACTGGTTAGTGCAGTGTTTGTTCTAGTGGTTACAATCCTGTAGGAAATAAGTGTGTCATATAGTGTTAGCCTAGCTAATATAGGGTATATGACTCAGTGTCTACTAAACAAACTTGCTTGCCTTGTATGGCTAATTGTAATTCCTGTTCTGATAATATTACTTGCAGCAGCTGCGCTACTGGATATACTTATGCGTTCGTTAAAGGTTAAAATTAGTGCTATCCCTCATGCAAATAACCTGCTTAGTATATAGATCCTAATGGAGTATGCTAAAACTGCATTTAAAATTGCAGTTAATGCTCATAAGCTAATACATGCGATGTTTGCTAATAAAATTACATGAAAACTATGCAAAATACTTGTTTATGTTAAGGTTATGTAAGTAATAATTAATGCTTATCTTGTTATGATTATTGCTAAACTTGTACTGATGGATAAAATACAAGTTGCTTATCTTGTATCAGTAATTATTACCCAGTTATGAATTCTTAGAATCAACTATAATTCGAATGTCTTTAAATATGTCCAAATAATTATTAGTTAATAAATAATACATGCTAATTATGCAATTAAATTATTTACAATAGTTGTTTTAATTGTCCTAATACTTGCAGATCTTGCTCATTTTCTTCCTTATAGAATAATTAATGCTTAGATTGTAACGATGGGATGTAAATGGACCCTTCTACTAAATTATGCTAATGTAAACTTGATCCAAGAAATCTGGATTTCTACTACTGTAGTTTTAATAAAATTGCTGTAGTATAAGCTACATTTTCAAGCACTACTCCAACTTTAACTCTAGAATTTGGAATTAATTTAGTTTCTTAAGCAGACTTAAAATGTAGTTAGATATTTGCAGCTTCAACGCTTAGTCTTTTAGGTTCCAGTTCATGTTCAATTAGCTCATCTTAAGTGATTGTCTATTTAAGTAATTTGTTAATAAAATATCATTTTTAATAACTTGAAAATATAAAAAAGGCTAGGATGCATAAATTATGGTTAATGACACTATCAGCTTAACTACAAGTTCTTAAGTACTTTTATTTTAAAAAGCTCCTTTGCCAATAGATACAATATATCTTATTTCTGTTGTTTAAGAGTCTATTCCTCATTAAGTTAATGTTAAATATAGCTAAATTATCAACTCATGTAATGATATCACTTTCTAAATTTAAAAATTGTAAAACGATGCAGGAAGAGGTTTTTTATTTTTAGAATGGAAATTAGCTTAGCCACAATCATTTGATTAACAAACTCTATAAAATTTAAATTCCATCCTATAAAATGCTAATGCGTAAAAAAATTATACACTAGTAATACCTAAATATGTTGTTCCAGCAAACACAAATATCACAATTTAATTGTATTACATGCTTAAAGTATATTCAACTGATACTTTGTCATTTACAACCTTCAACTAAAAAGGCAAATAAATTGCTGTAAATTCCATTTAAAATTAATATCCACCGCTCTACAGGTAAAAAATTAATTCAATTATTCAATTATTTATTTATTTATTTATTCTATCTGCATAAATTAAGCCATGAATTTCAAAAGTAAAATAATAAATTAATTATTTTTTTGTTTGTTTGTTTTAAATATCCTTTTGAAAGTGATTTAATATGGCCTAAAATATATTAGAAACAAATTTTAATTTTTAAAATACCCTCCCCTCATAATTCTATTTTTAAACTTTGTTAATTAAGTAAAATTTAAGTTTAATAAATGAGGGTATGTATGTATGTTAATAGTTAATTTACTTTAAATTTTAAAATAAAATTGGATTATATTAAAATAATATTTTCTTATTTATAAAAAGATACTTGGATTTAATAATACAATTTCAATTTAATTCATTTGAGTGCGATCAAACGGGATTGCAACTCAGTTAAGATATTTATGATATAGAAATTACTTCCCAATCTCTTCCATCTTTAAATAATAACTGGATGAAATTCAATTAGCAAGTTTTGAAATTTGAAATTTAACCATACTCAGTTCCTTTCAACTCAAGTCTAGATATTCAGGTAATTTATTACTTAAATAATGTAACAATTTTAAGATGATTTTTTAGTTATTTATATACCTAGATAGCAATAAAAATGTTAACACCACATACCAATTATCTATTCCTTACAAGATATCTAACCTTTAGACAATGATTTTGAATGGAGCAAAAATGTTGGCTGATTATAAAAGTGATATTACTATTAGCGGAAGTGTTAGAGATTTAGAAGTTCAAGATCCTAAATCACCTTAAGGCATAAATTTAAGTTGGTATTGCTACTCTATAGGATCAGATATGGGAGACAATTAATGCTATACTTATTTGAAATCAGTTTATGATGTTCCTTAAAATGTTTTAAGCTTTAATATATCTAGTGGCACATTTAATCCTTATCAAGTTCTCTAATTTACATTATCTGGTTCTAAAGATAAAAGAATTACCAATGCTACTCTTTTAATTATCTTAGCTGAAATAAATCTACCTCCTCTACTCGTTTAATTCGATGATCCCTCGTAAATTGATCAAGTTAATATTAATGAGGATATTTCTGCAACTCTTGTATATGGTTCTAATGTACCATCGGATATTTTAACATATGCTGGTGCTATTCTCTACAACAACTAAGTCGTTGGTGTAATTAAGTTTGACTTCTACAAAGTTAAATTCCGTATTTGGGATTATTTCTCAAATATAAATATAGCAAATCCTGTTGTTCAAGTAAGATTTACTGTTTACAATCCTGCTAATATTATGCCAAGTCTCAGTGTGACAAACTTCAACATTAATATACCGCCATAAAACTGTGTACTTTCTATTTCTCCTTAAAGTGGATTCACATTGACAACAAAATTTGTTATTTAATTTACTGGATGCTCAAGTCCAAATAACCCTTTGACTTACTAGTTCTTTTACTATAATCAAAATTCCGATTTAAAATAAGAAATATAAATCCCTTAAAATATTTTAAGAAGACAATTTTAAGATCAAAATACAATAAATTAAGTAACAACATATCTTCCATCAGGAAACATAGTCATTTTAGGTTAAGCAATGGACTCTTATTTAGCTGTGTACAACACTACTTTATAAGTGAGTGTTTCTCCTTTCTAGGGAAGTGAATAAAATTTATTGGATTTATTAGATGAATCTCTTTCTGAATAAAATACTGACTTACAAACCAGTTAAATTATAAAGAATTTATGTGTTATTGGTGAAGAATTAGCTAAAAATAATACTCTTTATTATCTTGATTCAATTAGTTAAAGAAAATTGCTCTTGATATCAGCGATTATCAAGATGACTAATTTGTTGCCTAGCTCTTCCTTTTTATCAACTTTCTCTAATAAAATTATAGCAAATCTTTAATTGTCATTAAGCTCTTAATATTAATAATAAAATTAAAATATTTTAAATCAAGTTAATTTAGTTTTGCAGAAGCAAAAGCAATTAATTGCAACAAATAACTTGAACAATAAGCTTTAAAATAACAATGATATAATTCTTTAAAATTTGGTTGATTCCTTTAAAATTTTAAACTCAACTACATTAACTATATCTCAGACTCTCTAGTAAATCAGTAATAACAATGGCAATAGACTTTTAAGCATGTAAGATGAAATCACATATAAAAATACAATTGAATCTTTGAGAGCTCTTGCTTCTTCTTTTCCTCAAGATATCTTACAATAATAAATGAACATTTCAGATTAAATAGGAAATCTGCTAAATAACATCACACTTCCGAATTAAGGGCCATTATAATTAGAAGGAAACTTGATTTCAATAAACACAGAGCAAATAACTGCAAAGAACCTTCAGAATTACTATTATATGCAAAATAAGCCTTTGAAAAACGATTCAAGTATTTACAATGTTGTTATTACTAACTATTCTTCAAATCCTTTCATTAAAACTCCAGGATTTCAATCATATATAGCTCAAATAGAAAATTCAACTCCTGGCATACAAATTTCTTTGAACTCAGTTGTGAAACCACTAGTTTAAAGTATAGACAATACTCCAAGCCCTAATTTAAACAATTCACTTGAGCTGTAATTTTCTAATATTAAATAATCAAAGTACAATTTAACTTGCTTGTAATAATAATCTGATTAAAGTTGGCTTTAATCATAGTGTTATTTGATAAATTCTACTGAAATTGGATCATATACATGTATTTGTAAAGATCAACGTCCTACAACAGTAACAGAGGATTTAAGAGAACTTTTAATAAATAAGAATTTACAAACTGCTTTTGGCTCTTAAGGAATTAAAAATATTTCTAACTTCACAACGTTCTATGAATATGCTGTATTTTGGGTACTTAGCTCAGTAACGTTGATTTAGATTGGATTATGCATATTTGGTTATTTATTAGATTAAAAAAATTAATTTTCGTCTATAATCAGTGGGTCTATGTCAACAGTAAGCCCAATTTCTTTAGCAAATATAATAAAAACTGAACAAAATATTACTGATGAATAACAGTAACTAAAAATGAATTAATTAAAATAGCAATCATTATAATTTTAGCAAACAAATTCAATTCAGGATTAATTTCAACCAAAATCACAGTCACAAAGAGGGATACAATCAAATATAAATTTAAAAAGACCTGAATAAAATTTTTAAGGTGAAAGCAAACTAATTATTTAGTAAAACTAAGAAATATATTTTGAAAGGAATAATGATAAATAGTAGAACTTTTAAGGAGAGAATGATAACCAAAGCATCTAAAGTATTTATCTTAATTAATAAGACTAAAAAGAAGTTCAGAAAATAGATTAGTCTGATGAAATTCTTTAAAAAAATAAAGACAAGTAAATAAATACATCAAACACCAATCAAAGTCAATAAACAAAAGAAGAAAATAATAGCATTTCTTAAATAATTCAGGGATCAAAGAATACACAAAAGCTTCTTCAAGCCTCAATATGGAAAAAAATCCTCATTTTTCACTCATTTAGCAGCATCTTTTACGTACATGATAAAGAACAGTCCCGACCTTTAAGGTTTACAATATTCTACTTAAGAGTAATTCATTCGCTTTGCATCTCAACTATATACGATTAGCAATATAATGAAGAACAAATATTAATAATATCTGCTATCAACTCTTCAATTATAATAGTTAGTGTTGCAATAATATCATTTATATACTCCTGTAGAAAAGTAGGTCGAGCTATTTCATCTTTCATAATGTTAGGTCTCCTTGGTCTTTATTATTATACTATATTATCTATTATTAGCGGCCAATCAGAGAGTTACTCAAATTTAAAAATTACTTCCTTTTTAATTATGTTTGGAGTTGACCTAATTTTCTTCTAAACTTTAGTTTCGTTATTTTACATATTTATCTTTAAAAAGATAGTCTAAAATGCAATTTAAAATCTACTCTTACTAAAATTGATAAGTTTGCTGAGAATTCATGAAATTTTAGAAAACATCAATTTATGAATAAATATTTTCTGAAAAATGAAAAAACAAACACTTTGAAAATGGAAACATTCTATTTTTTATTTAAATTTTTATTACTAAAAATGATTTTAAATTATTGATTTAATTGTAGAGATAAGTCCTTTATGAATGAAAACTGATAAAAGCTAGAGAGAGATAAATCATTCGTTAACGAAAACTAATAAAAAAAAACTCATTAAACTTAATGAAACACCAAATAATAATTAAAAATTAAAGGTTAAAACATGAATGTTAACTTTAATTTATAAATTGAATTTTAATAAAAATATAGCACTTTGCAATATTAAAAAAATAATATTAAGACATAATCATAATTAAGTTAAAGATTAAGTAAAAAAACAAATTTTATTTTATTATAAATATTAGATAAAAAATAGTAATTGTATAATTGCTTAATTAATTATTTTCTTTATATTTATTTTTATAAGGTTTACTCAAATAATTTAAATACATAAAATTATCCTAAAATACCATAAATTATCCAATCGAATTCATGATTTTTTTTAAATTAATAGAATCTATCAATATTTTTTAAGTATAACCCCTTTATTAATTTATTTTGATGCATTGGAGCATATATTAAATAAAAAATATAGTATTTATTATATTTAACATCTAAAATATTTCATAATATACTGTATGCAGTTAGTAAAATAATTAAAAAATTTATTTTAAAGCTGGCAGCTTATGTTATAAAAATAATCATTTATTATATTAATATAATCA
Organism: Tetrahymena thermophila SB210; assembly: GCF_000189635.1. Taxonomy (NCBI): domain Eukaryota; phylum Ciliophora; class Oligohymenophorea; order Hymenostomatida; family Tetrahymenidae; genus Tetrahymena; species Tetrahymena thermophila. The sequence continues at coordinate 76,319 of NW_002476396.1, forward strand.
ATTATTAATGAAACAAATGTTTGGTTGTTTTTAGCTCAATAGAACGCTTTTTAATTGTTAGTTAATTAATGAAGAAAATGCACTATTTGAATGATATTTATATGCGTCTAGATCAAAAATAATTAACACATATTATTATGCATTTTTAAATGATAAATAAAGAAGAAATATGTATGTATGTATGTATGTATGTAATTAATTTAATAAATATATGCAATTTAAATGAATTTTTGATGATCAAAATCAACAATAAATTAATTACTAATGAAAATCAATTAAATTCATTTAGCTCTTAATAGATATTTTTAAATTAACAAAATTTGTTAGCCATTCTAAAATTTTTAATAGAATAGGATGAGCATGTAAGTATTAAAAAAGGAATTTTGATAAGAATCGTGAGTATTAATTAATTAATTAAACAAATAATTCATTCTTTCATTCTATTTCTTCATTGCATTTTATTCTAATATCCCTTGTAATTTAGCATTAAAAAACAATCAAAATCACAAGCAAATTAATCAAAAAACTTTTTAATTTAATTAACTTTTCAATACTAGAAGCTATTAAATTTATAGGGAATACAAAGTAATAAATATTTAAGATGATGGAAGGAAATATGATAAACTTGATGTAGCCAAGTGTGAATGGAGAGATGTTGGTATAGTTAGAAAAAGGAATTATTTGCAAGACTCATTACAAATAGGTCGGGAGAATGTGCTTAGCATTTGAGTGCAAAAACAGAAGCAGATTAATTTGTGATGATTGCATAGCAGACAAAAATCTGCATCGTAACCATCAAGAATAAATAGTTTGTTTAAACTAAATGAAGGATTAGCCAAAGCAAGTCATGGAAGAGCTAAAGTATAGAGGAGTTGAGAAAAAAGAGCTTAAAAAATTAGTAGAAAAGGAATTTGATCAGATCATGGATGAGATTTGGAATATTATTTAGGAAGGAATGAGGGAAATTTTAATAAGAGGAAGAGAAGCTATAAAAAAGCTAAATGAACATATAGAGGCAGCAAATAATGACGATATGGATGAAATATTTAACGGAATAAGCATAGATAACGACTTGCTAGACAAATCTAACAAGAATGAAATAGAAAAGGTTCTAGAAAGTCTTTTAGAATACAAACAAATTCAAAATGAAGAAATCTTTGACATGTAAGTGAATTAATATTTGCAAGAAATGTACAGAAAGTAGAAGCTTTCTAGAGAAATAATCATTCCTGACATGTAAAAGGATATCAGGCCACGTTTGTAAGCAATGGCTTAAGAGATGTTACTGAATTGTGATAAATTTTTGCAAAACAACATAATCGAAAACAATAATGAAATCATTCGTAACGAAGGGATTTCTATCCAGGCGCCTTATAAAAACGAAACAATCAGAGAGTTTGATGACCTTCAATTACTTATAGCGAATAATGACCAAACTATTAACAGTTTAATTATACAAAGAAAATTCTCTTTATATGAAAATATCGAAGATGCTTTTCATCTCATCCCTCCTAATATTACAAAAATTGTGTATGTGCTTGACGCAGACTCAAGGAAATTCTTCTAAAAAATAAAATATATTCCTTCTTCTGTCAAGACAATTGAGATCTCAGGTACAAGATCGAACTTTGACTCGTTTAAATTACCTAAAAGCATCTAGAATTTAAAGTTAACGCTGAATTAAATGACTGAAATAAATAAAGTTATAGACGGATTCATTCGTTACACTCCTTAAAAGTTGCAAACTCTTGAATTCTGTTTTACAGGTTGCCAAATATCAAAAAAACAAGTAAACCATCTAATTCAATCGTTCAAATACCTGCCTAACACTCTAAAAACATATATAATACACTTACAAGATAACTTCCTGACGCCATATAGTATAAATAAGCTTATACTGTACACTCGTTATCTGCCTAAATCTGTTCACAAAGTCACAATAGATGTTTCTAGTCAGTTTGGAAATAACAGCTTAAACAATGATTAGTAATATATTTAATTTAATTTTTACTCTTTTTGAAATTAACTATTTTTGATGAAATATGTAAATCCATTTAAATAATTTTAAAAATGCGCAAAAATAAAATTCGTTAAAAATGTATTTTTAATTAAATAAATCTAAAACAAATATTTTTTTTATTTATTTATTAATTTAATTAATAATAATTTTATTTTATTATCAAAACTAAATTAATGAACAATTTTATTATAAAAGATATGTATAATATGGTGCTCTAAATCTTTTAGATACCTTCCCTAAGCAAGACATAATTAAAAAACTGAATCAGGAGAAAGTTGATAAAGCTGACTTGTATTACGGAATAGAGCAATCTTAATTAGAATACTCGTTTGTGAGGGAATTGCTTATAGACTTGAGTAATAACTTGTTTGATGAGCAGTACTACTTTTTCTGTGAAATTATATTTAATGTTTTTACTAACTTGACAAAGTTTTCTTTGATGCTGAATTAATGTAACATAGATAATTCAAAGTGCGAAGTAATAGCTAAGTTGCTTCTTAAAATGCCACTTTCAGTTAAAACAGTAGAACTTTTCATAAATAAGAACATATTTGATCAATACGGATTATAAACAATTCTAGAAGCTATTGAAATAAAAAAAGATTAGCTTTCCAACTTTACTCTTAGCTTCTAAAACGAAAAAATATAATAAGAACACATAAATATAATTAAAAACTTTATAATATAAAAACAAATTCACTTAGAAATTATTTATTGATCATTCATATTATTATGTAATTTAAACAAACTACTTTTTCAAAAATTTATAAATCATTTAAAAACTCCTTAAAATTTATTATTAATATACTAAAATTTTTTAATAAAATTTAAATAATCTTTTAAAGTGTTTTAAATACTCTTGTAAAATAATATTTTAAATGTTATTGTTTTATGAAATGAAAAATAAATTACTGATTAACTCTGAAAACATATTTTTAATAATAATTCTAATAAATATTTTATTTGATTTGGACATATTATATAAATGATGCTAAAATATATAAATAAATATATTAAACCATATTTGAGGTAAGCACATTTAATTTTTAAGTGAAATTTTATAGATAAAATTAATTGATTAAATTTAATTTATTTCAAAAATATTAATAATTCAAATGTTTACTAGTTTACATATTTAATAATTAATTTAATCTCAAATTATTAAAAATAATGTGTTTTAAAATTTAATTTAATTTAGTAAGTTTAATAAAAAATAATTTTATCATTTAATTTTAATAAATCTTAAAAAAATAATTTGGATTAAAACACAATGTTAAGTTAAATTATTGTTAAAGGTAATATTTAAAATGATAAAAATATAATAGATAATAGTATTTGAAGCATTCTTCATTTATATTATAATTTCATATAAGAAATTAATTTTTGTAAATATTCATAAAAAAATATCCTCAATTTAAATAAGAACAAATCTGAACATTAGATTTTCCTCATTAATTATTGTATTAAAATCAAATTAAATAATTTAATTTATTTTTTTAGATTAATGATATTTAAAATGTTAATTTTTCCATAATTATTTGTAAATTAATTTATCTCTCTCATTAAAAATGATTATCTATTACAAAATCATGAAATATAAATTTTAAATTTAAGTAGGTGTATTTTTTTTTATGATCTTAAAAAAATGTTCAATAAAAAAGAAATTATTTTAATTAAAATTATTAATTAATATAATTTATTTTTTTTACTTTAATAGAAATCAAAATTTAGCATACATATACATACTTTCTAAATTTCTAAAAGTTTTTCATTTCTTAAGTAATCTAAAATCTTTTCTAAAAAATACCACTGATATCAAGTATTTTATTTAAATAGTAGCTTACATAAATGCGATTCATAAGCAAAACTTGATTTTAAAATGGAATTTAATGAGGTTTTCAAATATTTACTATATATTTAATTTCATTTATTTTGGCCTTTTTATAATAATGTTTACTGTAATAAATTTTTTAGAATTCAAAAATATTAAGGCCCTCCCTAACAATTAAAAATTTTTTAATTATAAAAGGGCAAGTATGGATGAAATTTGAGCGAGGGCCTTATTAAATAAGAATTAAAGTATCTAAAATCTTAATGGAAAAGTAAAAAAATAAGTTATAATTATCTTTCTATAATTCAGTGATAAATCATATTTTGAAATATCGAAAGTTTATATTTTGAGCCTTTATCAACTTTACTAAAATTCATTAGATTTGATTTTTAAACTTCTATTATTAAATAAATAATAGTAAATCAAAATATAAAATGTAGATAATAAGTTTATTGAATTGCCTTTATTTCTCATGGATTTGTTTTTCTTTTCTGCTTTTATGTAAATTATTTTATTATAATAATTGAATGCTTCATTTTTGATAATATTTTTTGTAAATATAACTTCAAAATCTCTATAAAATAAAAGATTACTCCAAATAAAAACTTCATTACAGAAAGTTTATTAATATGAAAAGGAATTGCTTTATTTTAGAGTTGAAAAGTTATTAAATCAATAAGATTTAATATAACATTGTATAAATATTTTCAATTAAAATGTATTAAAATCAATCGAAATCACTCATTTTTAGAAATATGCTAAAATTTCATTTTATTTTTTTGTTTTTAAGAATTAAAGAATATTTTATTCATGTCAAATACTTTCTTTATTGTATTTATTAATTTTCTTTTCGTTTTTGTGAAACTTTATAATAATGCCAATTATTATTAAATTGAAATAGAAAATAAAAAATTTGTTAGTAAAATTGACTATAATGATTAATTTATTAGACTCTTTAATTAAAGACTATCTAGTCTTTATTTATGCTTAATTTGATTGAGAAACATAATAAAGTAACTAGAATGAATTGTTATCGACACTTTTTGATTGATTGTTTTATTTGAATTTAAAAATTCGAATGATTTTAAAGTACATTATAAAACATAATATTTCTAATTTATTATTTTGAAAAAAAATAATATCAATCTTGAAAAATATTTTATATTAAAGCGCTTTTTGTTTTTTTTAAATTTCATCACCATATATAAATTTAATATTATATTTTAAAATAGGTGAAATTATTGCATGAGTGGGTAGGACACCTCAATATTTTTATAAATTTTAATAATAATTTTTCGTTGTGAATATTTAAAAAAAATATTCGAATAGTAAAATTTTTAAATTTGCACAACACTAATTAAAATCAATCAATATAACTTATTATTAGAAAAATTGCTAAAATTTCAATTTATTTTTATTTATACAAATATTTTCTTTATTTTATTCATTAGTTTTTTTTCATTTTTGTGAGTCTTTATTAACTACGTCAATTATTATTAAATTGGAATAGAGCATCAAAAAATTTGTTAGTAAAAAGGATAATACTTTTAAATTTATTAGGCTCTTTAATTAAAGACTGTCTAGTTATTATTTATGCTTAATTTGATGGCGAAACATAAATAAGTAACTAGAATGACACTTTTTGATTTATTGTTTTTGTCGAATTTATAAATTCGAATGATTTGAAAGTTCATTATAAAGCATCATATTTCGAATTTATTATTTTGAAAGAAAATTAATATCAATCTTGTAAAATATTTTATTTTAAAGCGCTTTTTGTTTTATGTAAATTTTTTAAAATTCTGAGATGACGGATAAGAAAAAATTTCAAACGCTAAATAAATTTAAGTTGAATTTTCAACCATAATTTTGATAAGTTAGTAAGATGGATTTATGATAGATAGTAAGTTGACCATCGATTGTTCATTGAATATTTTTTAAAATAATGAAAGTTAATTAATAGGAAAAACTTACATTAATATCTAAAAAATTACTAAATTTGATGAATGGGTGAATTTAAGGTAGAAATCCATGCATCAAGATAGTAATAACATATAGAAAGATGTTAATTAATTTTTTTTAAAGAAATCAAAAAAACAAACTATAATCATTTATGTATATAAAAAACAGAGAGAAAAAAATCAAATTAATTATTGATAAAGAAAATACAGAATAAATAAGAAAAAGGATGATTGAAATAAAGAAGACTTTATTATTTTTGTTATATTTTTTAATTAACTGCTGTTAGTGCTAAGATTAATTTCCTATCAAATTGATGAATAATACTTACGTGTAGTACATAAAGGTAAAATTCCTTTCATACTAATATCAATCTTCATATTTATTTATTTATTTATTTATTTATTTGATTAGGAGTTTAATTCCATAATTTATACCAATTATACTGGTTTTACCATATTCAGCACTCTTGATAAGTAAGGCAAGATTCAAAATTCTTACAAACTGAATAATTATTAGACAAACAATCCTAAAGGCTAAGCATGTTTCATAAATGAAGTAAGTAGCTGATTTTTAACTATTTATTTTACTTTATTTACAACTCATAAAATATATATTAAATTAGACTAAAATTTACTTGACAGACAGTAATTTGGCATATTATTATATCATTGACTTCGACAAAATTGGAAGTGGAAATATTTCTGACTATTTGTTTTAGAAAAACTATCCTTCTTTAACTTATGCATGCGATAGATATCTTATAACGAAAATAGTAGATTTATCTTGTTATTCGTTATTGTTAAAAATATATTGTTTTTTCAATTATTTAAATAGGGTTCTATATTCTACAATCTATGCTTTAGCCCTCTTAATCCTAAAAATAGTTTTATAATTTCTGCGCCAACATTTGATAATTTATTTACTTCTACTAACATTTTGTATAACAATCAAAGCACTTTTTCAAATAATCTTTCTTATTAAGATAATGAGTATTAATTTATAGTAATGGGAAATCGAATATTTATGGATGATGGAAATTACTATTACTTAAATCAGAACCAAACCTTTAAAATTTTAAGTGTAATTTAATTATTTTTTTATCATTTCATAATCTTAATTTTATATTTAGAGAAAGAATAACCTTTGCTTACTTGGTGATTAAACCTTATGTAAAATGTAGTTTTAAGGTAACTAATTGATGATTGCTTAGAGTTAATATAATATAAATTCATAATCTAGGTTAATAGAATTATAAAATGTAAATTAATTTTACAAAAAATTTTCAAAAATGTTTTTTTTTATTGACAAAACTAACTTTTTTAATTTATTATGAATTCCTTTTTTATATACTTAAAAATAAATAAATATTTAGAAGCCATTTATTGTAGCCTATTATAATAGTTAGTTTACTATATTTGACGTAGAAAAGTTATAGATAGCAAAAACTCAAGGTGCTCCATTAATATAAACTAAATTCTTCCAATATCAAGTAAATTAAAAAATAATTATATTAATTTATGGTGACTTATTTAAAAAATAGAATTTCCTATTCTTTTAGAACTATTATCAAGAGCTACAATATAACCAATCAAATGATACTACTGTAATTATTTAGTAGTCTTTAATATAAAATATTCAACAATTTAATATTCCTGCACCGTTGTTTAGCTATGTAATAGTCATCTTTAAATTTTTTCAAATAGAAACTTACTTAGTTAATTATAAAATTAATTAGGGTTTTACTTTTAATTTATAATCTGGATGCTATGCTCCTTTATCTCACAAGTGTTTTTCATATCTAAACTCAATACAAAAGCTCTATTAAATGATTCCAGGATGCTAATAATACTCAGATAATTAACTTTCAAGCTGCTTGTAATGTAACCCTTAATACTTCATGTAAAATGGAATTTGTGTTACTAATTGCTAATAAGGTTACTTTCAAGAGTAAATAATACAAATTTTATTTGCTTTTAAAATTTATTTTTTTTAAAAAAAGCGGTGTTAACTGCTTTCCTTGTTATCAAAATTGCTAAAGCTGCAATGGACTACTATTTACAGATTGTTTAACATGCAAAAAAGATCTATATTAGTTCTAAGACAATTCTTGCGGAATTTGTAATAATGCAACTAATGCTTATTTAATCTCTGGAAATAAATGTGAATGCTAAAATGGGTTTACCTATTTTAATTCCACCTGTATACAAAAATAAGACCCAGCATAATAATAATAGCAAAGTTACTAATCGGAAATATTTACATAAAGTAAGGTACAATAGTTTACTCAGCAGTCTTAAGTATCATCATAAGTTACATTTGCAACCACTACAATTTTGAGCTCCATTCAGAATTTTTTTTCTTCTACTAACTTTGGAGTTGTTATAAATGGCTTAACATGTCTCAAATTAAGTTATTTAACTCTAGTTGATACAAATCTCCCCCATTAAGTTTATAATCCATTAAGCGTCATAATAAGTAAACTGTTTATTTAGCATCAAATGGATATATTTTAACAATTAAAATTAAAATAAATATAGATCAATGTCCAACTCAGTCATTTAAAAATCTAAATGCTTTTTTATTGATAGGTGAAGAGGATTTAAATATTTACTTCAATGCAAAATATCAAAATATTGGTTTGTCTTATATCATTTTACATACCAGCGGGTCTGCTTTCTTTCTATTATTGATCTGCTGTTGCTTTATTGCTCTTTTTTATTATTTGTTAGAGATAAATAAGAATGAAAAAATATTAGAAATTTCTCAATTAGTCTATTAAAAATTATTTTGTGGTTTTATTATTTAGTACATCCAGCTAGTTATGGCAATATTCGTATTAGGCATCAACTTATAAATAAAATAGTTTTTTTTTGATTTAGACAAAAGGACAATAGGCATATACCTTACTTTGATAATCTTTGTTTTTTTGCCGTTGACTGTATTAATCTTCTTAAAGATGTATCAATTATTAAATAAATTTGAAAATCCTTAAAAGGAAGTGAATTTCTTGTAAATAACTAAAGAAAAGATTTAAAACGAAACTATTTCTGAATCAAGAATAAGAAAAAATTTTATTTTAATTTATCTTTCATTCGAGTCAATAATTATTCCAACTATATTTATTTAATTTAGCTAGAGTTGGATTGCTTTAGGAGTATTGTCTATAATATTTTAACTCTCTTATGTGATAATTGTTATCTACTTGAGACCATTCTATTCAAAGTTGACAAACAGCTACTTCATAATTGATTCTCTCCTTTGGCTATTTTAATACATTTAATACTTTATTCTGAGCTCATACAGCTCAAAGAGCAATATGAATAATTATGTGAAAATAATTGATTCAGTTAGCTATTCCTTTTTAATTAACCTTTAATTTATTTTATTATATCTTACTGTTCACATGATAATAGAGTTGCTTGTTAAACTTTACGAATACTTCAAATAAAAACTAATGTAAAAAGATACCAAAGAATAAAGCAATAAAATTGATATAAACTTAATAAGCGAACAGCATTCTTCAAACAATAAATTAATAATCAATAATACTATTTAAATGGTAAAAATTGGAGAATAAAAGCTAGAAATTTTGTAAATAAATGAAAGTACTGATGAAAAAAACTTAAAAATTTAAATATAAGAATAATTATAAGTTTAAAAAGAAATTTAAAGTGTATGATATATTTTATTTTATTTTTGTTTATTTTAGTTTTTGTTGAATTATTTATTTTAGTTTTAAGAATTTTTTTAAAATTCTGAGTAGTTGCATAAATTTCTAACTTAAATTTTTTTTTTTATTTTAAATTTAATAGATTTTTTTATTCCATGTATTTTAAATATTAATAGATAATTATTTAAGTATTATACCTATAATAAATACAATGAAAATTATTTAGATTTACATTAATCAATTATTCAATCTTTATTATCAAATATACTTATTTGATTAAATACATTTAAAGTGATTTGAATATTTTTAGTCTACTTTCTAGTCTTATTAATTATTTGAAAAGAAATGAAAAAGGAAGCCAAACAAAATTTGTATGTATTGAAAATAAAAATTAATGAGCTGGCAAAGTTTTATGTTTGAATAAATATCTAAGATTTTTTAATTAAATTTAACCGCTATTAATGAAAAATTTTATTTGTGTAATAAAGGTGCAAATTTATTTCGTTGTATTATTTTTATTTTAACCACACAATTTAATTAATTTGCTTGATTGATAAGAGGAAAAAGAATTACATAATTTAATCAAAGACTACATTTTGTAAAAAATACAAAATATACCTTCGAATTTCTTATTTAATTAAAGCTATTCTTTGGTTTTAGCTTACATCATTTTAAATTGGTTTAGCTGAATATGAATTTAATGAAAAAGGATTATTTATTTATAGAATCATTTCTAAAATAAACCATATTAATTAATTCAGGCTAATCTTAATACCTCTTAATTAATGATTTAAATAAAAAATTATCTGATAGAGCGTATCATATTATTTAATATGCGATATATAGCAGATATTTAATTGGGTAATCTTCATCTTTATTATAAATATAGCTCAAAAGCTTACAAAATAAAAATAGATTCTTTTGACATTGATTTAATGAATAAAAACACAAGGATTTGATTATATTATTTAATGATTAGATAAAATATATTCTAGCTTATTGCGTCTATTGTAAATGGGTTTTATTACTTACTCACTTCCGCTAATTATCTTATTTAAATCTTTAAAGAATTATGGTTATTTTTAAATTAGTCATATAATAGATAGATATTAATTAACACATAAATTAGAAGAAGAAGAAAAAAAAGAAGAAAATTTGTATAAATTTAATTTTAGAAACTTTTCAATTCACATTATTTTTAGAGAGGAAAAAAGAAAGAAAGAAGAAATAAATAAATGTACATAAATTTCTAGCTGATTTTAGCTTTAAATTTTATTTTTTAATTTCTTTGCAATAGCTTGGCTCCTATTGAAATTTCTGGCTAAATCTATTATATAACTGTAATTTAATTTAATTAAATTCTATCCATCAATTAATAAAAAAATAAATAATATTTTATTAATATTAGGAAACTAATTCTATCTTATACAGAGGAACAGATAATATAGTTAAAATTAGTGTTTTAGATACATAAGGAAGGATAACTTCTACTTACAATTTAATAGGTTTGAATTTTAATATCGCTATTGTAGTCAGATTTTTTACAACAGATGTATTTAATTTATTACCTTCTTTTGCTAATTATAACTTTATTCATTATAAAATTAGTAAAAAAATATAGTATATGCATGTGAATTTAATAAATCATACTACTACATTATAGACTATAATAAAATGTAGAATGGTTCGCCTACCTTTTTTACTTAAATTAATTTCCCTCCGCTACTCTATCCATGCTCAAGTTATATAGTATAGAAGCTAGTAAATATTAATTTCGAAATTTTTTCATATAAAATGTTATTTATTATACGTGATAATTCATACCATATCCTCTTATTTGTTAATTTCTACATTACCATATTTATATAGAGTTAAATACCTTTCTTTTAAAAAATGGATTTCGTGAAATTAAATTAAAAAACTTGTTTTAAATTATAAAAAGCAAGGTTATTATTATTTGCTTTGCCTGTAGAGTAGTAATTACTATATTGTTTGTGAGAGATCATTTGATTTGCTGTTTACTTCAACCAATCGTGTCTTCAGCAGTTTATAAGAACCCACAAATTCTTTTTATTTTTATAATTAATTCATACAAATGCAGAAATAATATTTATTTATGAATGGCAAGAAGTATACTCAATAATAAGTTGGCAAATTATTTTTAATTAATGTAAAAATCTATTTATTATTTTATTTTTTTAAATAAAAATAAATATTTTATATTCAAAAGCAAAAGTATAATTTATATTATTAATAAGGCTTTCAAGCATTAGTACAGCTATCTTTTTCAAATGACTAAGCAATATTAGTCAAATAAATAACTAGATTCACTACCAATTATTCCTATGTCATTTAATTTCCTACTGTAAATAATTAATTAATCCTTTAATTCACTTAACTTCTATTTTTCAAAAATTTTACTCATTTATAATAGAAATTTATTAGAATTAAAAATTTGCTCAATTAAATTTATAAATAAATAAATGACTTTCATGTTTAAAGTATATTTTATTTTTAAAAATATTAATTTAGAAAGCATTTATTCTAGTTTAAGAATTTAATAATCTAAGCTATCACTTTTTAATTTATGGCGTTGAAGACTTTTAATTAACTTAAACATTTGGAGATTCGTTCCCTACTAATTTACCTCAAAACTCTAAGTACTACTAATATAATGTAACATTTTTTAATTTATTAACATAATTTAACAAAATTTTTAACTAGAACTTCATCTTCTTAGGAAACAATTATTATGAGCTAATGTATATCTAACAATCAAATTAAATCTAAATTAAGAAATTTCCTATTAATTCTGGGAAAATATATTTTGCCAACACCAATCCTCTCGATTTTCTCTTTAACAAAGTAACCTTTAAATTACTGTTTATAGAATAGAACTTAAAAATTTTTATTTAAAATATAAACCAAAATAGGGTTTTGGTTCTAATGTTCAGCTCTAAACTTCTTCTGGTGGAGTTACAACATATTTTACTACGATATAATAAATGTATAATATGATACCAGGATGCTCTGTATATATAGACAATACAATTTAAATGTGTAAATAATGTGATTAAAATTATTATTTACAAGACGGAAGATGCCTCACTGCTTGTGAAGATGGCTTTTACTACTCGTAAGCTATTTTTATTTGTTTATTTATATTTTATTTTATTTATTTATTTCTTCATTTATTTATTTATTTATTTATTTATTTAATTATTTACTTATTTTGTTCATCATCATTTTATTATTTGAATCTTAATTTTAGAGGAAGTACATGCTTGCCTTGTAATGAAACATGCTAAACTTGTAACGGGCCCTCAACAAAGAATTGTTTGACATGTCATCAAGAATAATATTTATTTTTAGATAACTCGTGCTGTGATTGTAACTCAACAGGGCAAATAAAAATAGATCCAAATTGTAAGTGTGTTGATAATTATATTTTTTATAATTCGGCTTGTGTATAAAATTATTTAGATTACAGTCCTAATGCATTTACATAGGAGACTGTATAAAAATTAAATTAATCAACAAAAGTGAGCTTATAAGTTTCGTTAGCCACTACAACTTTTCTTAGTGCTGTTTAGAATTTATTTTCTTAGTCCAGCTTTGGCATAGTTATGAGTGGGTTGACTTGCTTGAAGCTGAGTTATCTCTCTTTAGTAAGCTCTGTCCTGCCCTAATAAATATTCTCTCCTCTAAAAACTGTAATTGGTAATAAAATTTATTTTATTTTAAATTTATTTAACTTTAATTTTAATCAATTTATAGAATAATGTCCTCCATAATAATTCAGTAGTTTGAATATGTTTGCTGAATTAATTAACTCTAACGATAGTCAATATCAAAATGTTTAATATAATAGCTTTGGTCTTTCTTTTAATTTTTTAAAAACATTAGGGTAGTCTATTGTCTTATTCTTAATCTGCTTGTTTTGCTTTGTTTTATTTTTTGTATTGATAGAGAAAATAAAAAATGAAAAAGCTCAATCGTTTTCACTAAAGGTTTACAATAAAGTGTTTTCAAGCTTTATAATTTAATATTTTTAGCTAGTAATCGTAATGTTTGTGATTGGTATCAACTAACACATAAAATAATTTGGCTATAATTTTGATAGTAACAATATAGGAGTGCAAATTACTTTTTTACTACTGATTATACCAGTTACAATACTTATTTTACAATAACAATACAAATATTTAAACAAAGAAAGGCCTACAAAAAAAATATAAAGCTTTTCAGAAGTGAATAGAGAAAAAATACAAAATGAGGCTATATTCGAATCAAAAATAAGAAGAAACTATATGATTATTTATTAAATATTTGAATCATTTTTAATTCCTATTTGCTTTATTTAATTAAGCTAAAGTTGGATCGCTACATGCGTGGTTGCAATAATTATTTAGCTGTCTTAATTATTAATCATAATTTATCTAAAGCCATTTTACTCTAAAATAACAAATGCTTATTTTATTATTGATTCTTCTTTATGGCTAACGATGTATATTTAGTTTCTAATTTTAAACATTTATAGTTAAAAGGGAAACCCAAATTAATATTCAGAGATTTTAAATATATTTAGTTATACTTTTTTAATTAATCTTTAAATTATAATGTTGGAATTAACTATTTTCTTACTGATATCTTTAACATTATAGATATACTAATACTTTAAATAATCAAAAAAACATCCTTAATAATAAGATAATTAAGACAATTTTCAAATTGAATTAATGCCAAAGTAGTTTACTTCAAGCGATTTTTCAGAAATAAGAGATAGACATGCTGTTACTACCAGAACAAACTATAAGAATGAATTTAAAGTGCTTAGCTTATATGAAAAAATGTTTAAGAAAAAATAAAACAATAAAGTTAAATAAAACTAAAATGAAATAGTTTGAAAAATTTTCATAAAATAAAATTGTAAATAATGCTTTAATTATTAATTTTATTAATTAAAATAATTCTAAAAATATGTTTTTATTTATTTAATAGTTTACTAAATGAATTTTATATATTTTTTATTCATTTAATATTATAACAATACTTTTATTTTGTAATAAATTAATCATCAAAAAACAATAACTTTAATCAATCATTAAAAATTTTTTTTAGCATGCAGGTTGGTTCAATTAAATTTTTGCTATTTTATTAGTAATTAAAAATTTTGCCTATTTATGAAATAAATAAAAATCATTTAAATATAATAAAAATTAGCTTGTTGAAATCAAAAATTTTTAAATTTATCTTCAATAATTAATTTTAAGGAAGAAATTTATGAATTTTATTTAAATTGCCAATTCAAAATAAATAAAAGTATATTTGTGAATTAGTTAGAATTTATAATTATTATTTTGATATTAATAAATTTATTTAAAATGAAGCATTAATTAACTAAAATCATCAAAATGTAAATTTAAAATCAAATAATATTCATAATGATTAAGAAGGTTAGTAAATTAAATGATCTTACAATTAATTAATTATTAATTAAGTAAAATTTAAATTCAATCAAATAATATTGTGTGTTAAAGAAAGTAAATTTTAATATTAACTATCTTACTAATTAAATAATTTACAGTAATAATTAATTATCTTAGAATTTGATTCTCAAAGATAAAGTAAGTGACGTGACTTAAAATTTTAAATAAAATGATCTAAAGCTTTTTATTTTTTTATTAATAATTAAAATACTTTAAAAATATAATTTTTAAATTAATAATGAAATCAAATAAAAATATTAAAATATTTAATTAAATTTTAATAAAATATTCTAAAATTATTTTAAACGACATCTTCTTCAAATAATTTTAAGCAACACCATAATTTCAGGTGTGATATAAAAATGGTAAAATTAGGCGCCCTTTCAATTATTTAAAAAGTAGTGTCATTTAAAGGTATTAAGATTCGGTGTTTTTTTGAATGAATATGTGAAAGTGTCATTTAAATATATATACTGTAAATGCTCATTAATTAAGGCATTCCCTAAGTATCTTTTTAGCCTAAAAAAAAGTGCCTAATTTAATAGATTTTTTTATTCCCTCATATATTAAATATTTAATATTAATTATTTAAATATAATAAAATAAATTTTTTTTGTAATGAAAATTATTTACAGATTAGATTAATAAATAATTTGATCTATATTTTCAAATATTAATTTTTGAATATTTTTAGCTTTGTTTGAATCTTATCAAATAAATTTTTGTAATGAAAAAAAATGAATGAAATAAGAAATAATCAAACAAAATTTGCATTGAAAGTAGAAAATAAAGAGATGGAAAAATTTTATATTTAATTAAATATCTAACTAATATTTTTTAATTTAAATTTACGCCAATTAATCGAAAAATTTTATTTGAAAAATTAAGGAAAATAAGTAAATAAACAAATTAATTTAGTTGTACTGTTTGTATAGACGCCACACAATTTAATTAGCTTGCTAAAGAAGAATAAAATACAAAGCTTAATCAAAGAGTACATTTTGTAAAAAAAAGACAAAACATACCTTCGAATTTCTTATTTAATTAAAGCTATTTTTAGGTTTTAGCTTACATAATTTTATATTTTGTTACATTGGTAATGAATTTAATGAAAAAAGGATTATATATAGAAATATTTCTAAAATAAAACCTCATAATTAGTCGATTTAAATAAAAAATTAGCTCATAAAGTGTATAATATCCTTTAGAATAAATATAAAAATTAGAAGATATTTATGTAGTTAATCTTCATCTTTATTTATAGATAAATGTAGCTCTAAAGGTTAAAAAATAAATTCTATATGCCGCATTTGATTTTTATGAATAAATACAAAAGGATTTGACTATATTATCTAATAATAATAATACAAAATATCTATTATATATAATATATTCTAGTTCTTTACGTTTCTATAGTATATTAGTTTCATTATATATTAAATTCTTATAATTATCTTATTTAAATGAAAAAAAATTGTGGTTATTTATAGATTGATCATATAGATATTAATTAACATAGAAATTAGAGGAAAAAGAAAATTTGTAAAAATTTAATTTTTAGAAACTTTTCAATTCACATAATTTTTAGAGAGGAAAAAAGGAAGAAAGAAAGAAATAAATAAATGCACATAATTTTCTAGCTGATTTTAGCTTTAAATTATATTTTTTAATATAATTGCAATAACTTGACTCCTATATAAATTTCTAGCTAAATCTATTATATAACTGTAATTTAATTAAATTCTATCCATTAACTAATAAAAATAAATAAATAAATAATATTTTATTAAAATTAGGACACTAATTCTATTTTTTATAGAGGTACAGATAATATAGTTAAAATAAGTATGTTAGATACCTAAGGAAGGGTAACTTCTACTTACAATTTAATAGGTTTGAATTTTAAAATCGCTAATTTAGTCAGATTATTTACAACAGATGTATTTAATTTATTTATTTACTTACCATCTATTGCTAATCATTCTTTTATTCATTATAAAAAGTAGTAAAAAAATATAGTATACGCATGTGAATAAAATTAAAAATACTACTACATTATAGACTTTAACAAAATGTAGAATGGTTCACCTAGCTTTTTTACTTAAAATTATTACCCTCAGCTAGTCTTTCCTTGCTCAAATTTTATAGTCTAGAAGCTAGTAAATATTAATTTTAAAATATTTTTCAAACAAACAAACTGAGTGAGTGAGTGAGTGTTATAAAACATGAAAATTCATTTTTTATCCTTTTATTTATTTCTGCGTTACCTTTTTTTATACTAAAAATTAAAAATGGATTCGGTGAAATTAAATTAAAAAAATTGTTTTAAATTCTAAAAAAGCAAGGTTATTATTATTTGCTTTGCCTAGAAAGTAGTAATTACTATATTATTTGTGAGAAAACATTTGATTTGCTGTTTACTTCAACCAATCTTGCCTTCAGAAGTATTGTAGAACCCACCAATTCTTTTTACTTTTATAATTAATACATACAAATGCAGAGATAATATTTATTTATGAATGGTAAGAAGTATACCCAATAAACAATTAGCAGATTGTATTTAATAAACGTAAAAATATATTCATTATTATTATTTTTTTAATATTAATATATATTTTATATTTAAAAGCAAAAGTATAATTTATATTATTAATAAGCCTTTCAAGCATTAGTACAGTTATCTTTTTAAAATGACTAAGCAATAGTAGTCAAATAAATATCTAAATTCACTAGCAATTATTCCTATGTCATTTAATTTCCTACTGTAAATAATTAATCACTTCTTTAATTTACTTAACTTCTACTTTTAAAAAATTTAATTTTACACAATTTTGAAATAGAAATTTATTGGAATGAAAAAAATGCTCAATCAAATTTATAAATACCTTTTATGCTTAAATAATATTTTATTTTAAAAATATTAAATTAGAAAGCATTTATTCTAGTTTAAGAATTTAATAATCCAAACTATCGCTTTTTTATTTATTGCATTGACGACTTCTAAATAACTTAAACATTTGGAGATTCTTTCCCTACTAATTTATCTATAAACTATAAGTACTACTAATATAATGTAACATTTATTATTTATTAGCATAATTTAACAAAATTTTTAACTAGAATTTCATCTTCTTAGGAAGCAATTATTATGAGCTAATATATATCTAATAATTAAATTAAATCTAAATTAAGAAATTTCCTATCAATTCTGGTAAAATATATCTTGCCAACACTAATCCTCTAGACTATCTCTTTAACGAAGTAAGCTTTAAATGGTCATTTATTTATTGAATCGATCTAAAATTTTTATTTAAAATATAAACCAAAATAGGGTTTTGGTTCTAATGTTCAGCTCTAAACTTCTTCTGGTGGACTTACAACATATTTTACTACGATATAATAAATGTATAATATGATACCAGGATGCTCTGTATATATAGACAATACAATTTAAATGTGTAAATAATGTGATTAAAATTATTATTTACAAGATGGAAGATGCCTCACTGCTTGTGAAGATGGCTTTTATTACTCGTAAGCTATTTTTATTTGTTTATTTATTTAATTAATTAATTATTTACTTATTTTGATCATCATCATTTTATTATTTGAATCTTAATTTTAGAGGAAGTACATGCTTGCCTTGTAATGAAACGTGCTAAACTTGTAATGGACCCTCAACAAAGAATTGTTTGACATGTCATCAAGATTAATATTTATTTTTAGATAACTCGTGCTGTGATTGTAACTCAACAGGGCAAATAATACTAGATCCAAATTGTAAGTGTGCTGATAATTATATTTTTTACAATTTGGCTTGTACATAAAATTATTTAGATTACAGTCCTAATCCATTTACATAGGAGCTTGTATAAAAATTAAATTAATAAACAAAAGTGAGCTTATAAGTTTCGTTAGCCACTACAACTTTTCGTAGTGCTGTTTAGAACTTATTTTCTTAGTCCCAGTTTTGGAATAGTTATGAGTG